>NW_027167982.1:0-81334 GCF_040954835.1 Lepisosteus oculatus
TTACATAGGGATACAGCTGTCTGAAAAAACGCGTTTATTTCGGGCTGAAAAACACTTTTTGAAAAGTGAGCTGTTACTGCCCATAAGTTACATGGGGTTGACCAAACTTGCCAGAAACATGTTTATTTCTGCTGAAAAACACGTTTTGACACTTTCAGCACACTGGGTTAAGACGAGTGTGTGGGCTCTTCTGAGCCTTTGCAGTTACATAGGGATACAGCTGTCTGAAAAAACGGTTTGGCTGAAAACACGTTTTGAAAAAGTGAGCTGTTACTGACCCATAACTTACATGGGGTTGACCAAACTTGCAGAAACATGTTTATTTCTGCTGAAAACATGTTTTGACACTGTCAGCACACTGGGGTTAAGACCTAGGTGTGGGCTCTTCTGAGCCTTGCAGTTACATAGGGATACAGCGTCAGAAAAAGCCGTTTATTTCGGAGGAAAAACACGTTTGAAAGTGGAGCTGTATACCCCATAAGTTACATGGGGCTTGCAAATTGCAGAACATGTTTCTTTCTGCTGAAAAACATGTTTTGCACTGTCAGCACACTGGGGTAAGTACCTGATGTGTGTGGGCTCTTCTGAGCCTTGCAGTTACATAGGGATACAGCTGTCAGAAAAACGCGTTTATGGGCTGAAAAACACGTTATGAACAGTGAGCTAGTTGTACCCATAAGTTACATGGGTTGACCAAACTTGCAGAAACATGTTTATTTCTGCTGAAAAACAGTTTTGACCTTTCAGCACACTGGGGTTAAGACCTGCGTGTGTGCTCTTCTGAGCCTTGCAGTTACATAGGGATACAGCTGTCTGAAAAAACGCGTTTATTTCGGGCTGAAAAACACGTTTTTGAAAAGTGAGCTGTTACTGACCCATAACTTACATGGGGTTGACCAAACTTGCAGAAACATGGTTTATTTCTGCTGAAAAACATGTTTTGACACTTTCAGCACACTGGGGTTAAGACCTGAGTGTGTGGGCTCTTCTGTGCCTTGCAGTTACATAGGGATACAGCTGTCTGAAAAAACCCCGTTATTCGGGCTGAAAAACACGTTTTTGAAAAGTGAGCTGTTACTGACCCATAACTTACATGGGGTTGACCAAACTTGCAGAAACAAGTTTATTTCTGCTGAAAAACATGTTTTGGACACTTTCAGCACACTGGGGTTAAGACCTGAGTGTGTGGGCTCTTCTGGTCTTTGCAGTGACATAGGGATACAGATGTCAGAAAAAACGCGTTTATTTCGGGCTGAAAAACACGTTTTGAAAAGTGAGCTGTTACTGCCCATAAGTTACAGGGGTTGACCAAACTGCAGAAACATGTTTAGTTTCTGCTGAAAAACATGTTTTGACATTTCAGCACACTGGGGTTAAGACCTGAGTGTGTGGCTCTTCTGAGCCTTGCAGTTACATAGGGATACAGCTGTCAGAAAAACGCGTTTATTTCGGCTGACAAACACGTTTTGGAAAAGTGAGCTGTTACTGACCCATAAGTTACATGGGGTTGACCAAACTTGCAGAAACATGTTTATTTCTGCTGAAAAACATGTTTTGACACTTTCAGCACACTGGGTTAAGCCTGAGTGTGTGGGCTCTTCTGAGCCTTGCAGTTACATAGGGATACAGCTGTCTGAAAAAACGCGTTTATTTCGGCTGAAAAACACGTTTTGAAAAGTGAGCTGTTACTGACCCATAACTTACATGGGTTTGACCAAACTTGCAGAAACATGTTTATTTCTGCTGAAAACATGTTTTGACACTGTCAGCACACTGGGTAAGACCTGAGTGTGGTGGGCTCTTCTGTGCCTTGCAGTTACATAGGGATACAGCTGTGAAGAAAACGCGTTTATTTCGGGGCTTGAAAAACACGTTTTGAAAGTGAGCTGTTACTGACCCAAAACTTACATGGGGTTGACCAAACTTGCAGAAACATGTTTATTTCTGCTGAAAAACATGTTTTGACACTTTCAGCACACTGGGGTTAAGACCTGAGTGTGTGGGCTCTTCTGATCTCTTGCAGTTACATAGGGATACAGCTGTCTGAAAAAACGCGTTTATTTCGGGCTGAAAAACACGTTTTGAAAAGTGAGCTGTTACTGCCCCATAAGTTACATGGGGTTGACCAAACTTGCAGAAACATGTTTATTTCTGCTGAAAAACACGTTTTGACACTTTCAGCACACTGGGGTTAAGACCTGAGTGTGTGGGCTCTTCTGAGCCTTGCAGTTACATAGGATACAGCTGTCTGAAAAAACGCGTTTATTTCGGGCTTGAAAAACACGTTTTGAAAAGTGAGCTGTTACTGACCCATAACTTACATGGGGTTGACCAAACTTGCAGAAACATGTTTATTTCTGCTGAAAAACATGTTTTGACACTTTCAGCCACACTGGGGTTAAGACCTGAGTGTGTGGGCTCTTCTGAGCCTTGCAGTTACATAGGGGATACAGCTGTCTGAAAAAACGCGTTTATTTCGGGCTGAAAAACACGTTTTGAAAAGTGAGCTGTTACTGACCCATAACTTACATGGGGTTGACCAAACTTGCAGAAACATGTTTATTTCTGCTGAAAAACATGTTTTGACACTGTCAGCACACTGGGGTTAAGACCTGAGTGTGTGGGCTCTTCTGAGCCTTGCAGTTACATAGGGATACAGCTGTCAGAAAAAACGCGTTTATTTCGGGCTGAAAACACGTTTTGAAAAGTGAGCTGTTACTGCCCCATAAGTTACATGGGGTTGACCAAACTTGCAGAAACATGTTTATTCTGCTGAAAAACATGTTTTGACACTTTCAGCACACTGGGGTTAAGACCTGAGTGTGTGGGCTCTTCTGAGCCTTGCAGTTTACATAGGGATACAGCTGTTCTGAAAAAACGCGTTTATTTCGGGCTGAAAAACACTTTTGAAAAGTGAGCTGTTACTGCCCCATAAGTTACATGGGGTTGACCAAACTTTGCAGAAACATGTTTATTTCTGCTGAAAAACACGTTTTGACACTTTCAGCACACTGGGGTTAAGACCTGAGTGTGTGGGCTCTTCTGAGCCTTGCAGTTACATAGGGATACAGCTGTCTGAAAAACGCGTTTATTTCGGGCTGAAAAACACGTTTTGAAAAGTGAGCTGTTACTGACCCATAACTTACATGGGGTTGACCAAACTTGCAGAAACATGTTTATTTCTGCTGAAAAACATGTTTGACACTGTCAGCACACTGGGGTTAAGACCTGAGTGTGTGGGCTCTTCTGAGCCTTGGCAGTTACATAGGGATACAGCCTGTCTGAAAAAAACGCGTTTATTTCGGGCTGAAAAACACGTTTTGAAAAGTGAGCTGTTACTGACCCCATAAGTTACATGGGGTTGACCAAACTTGCAGAAACATGTTTATTTCTGCTGAAAACATGTTTTGACACTGTCAGCACACTGGGGTTAAGACCTGAGTGTGTGGGCTCTTCTGAGCCTTGCAGTTACATAGGGATACAGCTGTCAGAAAAAACGCGTTTATTTCGGGCTGAAAAACACGTTTTGAAAAGTGAGCTGTTACTGCCCCATAAGTTACATGGGGTTGACCAAACTTGCAGAAACATGTTTATTTCTGCTGAAAAACACGTTTTGACACTTTCAGCACACTGGGGTTAAGACCTGAGTGTGTGGGCTCTTCTGAGCCTTGCAGTTACATAGGGATACAGCTGTCTGAAAAAACGCGTTTATTTCGGGCTGAAAAACACGTTTTGAAAAGTGAGCTGTTACTGACCCATAACTTACATGGGGTTGACCAAACTTGCAGAAACATGTTTATTTCTGCTGAAAAACATGTTTTGACACTTTCAGCACACTGGGGTTAAGACCCTGAGTGTGTGGGCTCTTCTGAGCCTTGCAGTTACATAGGGATACAGCTGTCTGAAAAAACGCGTTTATTTCGGGCTGAAAAACACGTTTTGAAAAGTGAGCTGTTACTGACCCATAAGTTACATGGGGTTGACCAAACTTGCAGAAACATGTTTATTTCTGCTGAAAAACATGTTTTGACACTGTCAGCAGCACTGGGTTAAGACCTGAGTGTGTGGGCTCTTCTGAGCCTTGCAGTTACATAGGATACAGCTGTCTGAAAAAACGCGTTTATTTCGGGCTGAAAAACACGTTTTGAAAAGTGAGCTGTTACTGACCCATAACTTACATGGGGTTGACCAAACTTGCAGAAACATGTTTATTTCTGCTGAAAAACATGTTTTGACACTGTCAGCACACTGGGGTTAAGACCTGAGTGTGTGGGCTCTTCTGAGCCTTGCAGTTACATAGGGATACAGCTGTCAGAAAAAACGCGTTTATTTCGGGCTGAAAAACACGTTTTGAAAAGTGAGCTGTTACTGACCCATAAGTTACATGGGGTTGACCAAACTTGCAGAAAACATGTTTATTTCTGCTGAAAAACATGTTTTGACACTTTCAGCACACTGGGGTTAAGACCTGAGTGTGTGGGCTCTTCTGAGCCTTGCAGTTACATAGGGATACAGCTGTCTGAAAAAACGCGTTTATTTCGGGCTGAAAACACGTTTTGAAAAGTGAGCTGTTACTGACCCATAACTTACATGGGGTTGACCAAACTTGCAGAAACATGTTTATTTCTGCTGAAAAACATGTTTTGACACTGTCAGCACACTGGGGTTAAGACCTGAGTGTGTGGGCTCTTCTGAGCCTTGCAGTTACATAGGGATACAGCTGTCTGAAAAAACGCGTTTATTTCGGGCTGAAAAACACGTTTTGAAAAGTGAGCTGTTACTGACCCATAACTTACATGGGGTTGACCAAACTTGCAGAAACATGTTTATTTCTGCTGAAAAACATGTTTTGACACTTTCAGCACACTGGGGTTAAGACCTGAGTGTGTGGGCTCTTCTGAGCCTTGCAGTTACATAGGGATACAGCTGTCTGAAAAAACGCGTTTATTTCGGGCTGAAAAACACGTTTTGAAAAGTGAGCTGTTACTGCCCCATAAGTTACATGGGGTTGACCAAACTTGCAGAAACATGTTTATTTCTGCTGAAAAACATGTTTTGACACTTTCAGCACACTGGGGTTAAGACCTGAGTGTGTGGGCTCTTCTGAGCCTTGCAGTTACATAGGGATACAGCTGTCTGAAAAAACGCGTTTATTTCGGCTGAAAAACACGTTTTGAAAAGTGAGCTGTTACTGACCCATAACTTACATGGGGTTGACCAAACTTGCAGAAACATGTTTATTTCTGCTGAAAAACATGTTTTGACACTTTCAGCACACTGGGGTTAAGACCTGAGTGTGTGGGCTCTTCTGAGCCTTGCAGTTACATAGGGATACAGCTGTCTGAAAAAACGCGTTTATTTCGGGCTGAAAAACACGTTTTGAAAAGTGAGCTGTTACTGACCCCATAAGTTACATGGGGTTGACCAAACTTGCAGAAACATGTTTATTTCTGCTGAAAAACATGTTTTGACACTTTCAGCACACTGGGGTTAAGACCTGAGTGTGTGGGCTCTTCTGAGCCTTGCAGTTACATAGGGATACAGCTGTCTGAAAAAACGCGTTTATTTCGGGCTGAAAAACACGTTTTGAAAAGTGAGCTGTTACTGACCCATAACTTACATGGGGTTGACCAAACTTGCAGAAACATGTTTATTTCTGCTGAAAAACATGTTTTGACACTTTCAGCACACTGGGGTTAAGACCTGAGTGTGTGGGCTCTTCTGAGCCTTGCAGTTACATAGGGATACAGCTGTCAGAAAAAACGCGTTTATTTCGGGCTGAAAAACACGTTTTGAAAAGTGAGCTGTTACTGCCCCATAAGTTACATGGGGTTGACCAAACTTGCAGAAACATGTTTATTTCTGCTGAAAAACATGTTTTGACACTGTCAGCACACTGGGGTTAAGACCTGAGTGTGTGGGCTCTTCTGAGCCTTGCAGTTACATAGGGATACAGCTGTCTGAAAAAACGCGTTTATTTCGGGCTGAAAAACACGTTTTTGAAAAGTGAGCTGTTACTGACCCATAACTTACATGGGGTTGACCAAACT
Source organism: Lepisosteus oculatus (assembly GCF_040954835.1). Classification (NCBI taxonomy): domain Eukaryota; kingdom Metazoa; phylum Chordata; class Actinopteri; order Semionotiformes; family Lepisosteidae; genus Lepisosteus; species Lepisosteus oculatus. The sequence goes on from NW_027167982.1 coordinate 6,051, forward strand.
TGCAGAAACATGTTTATTTCTGCTGAAAAACATGTTTTGACACTTTCAGCACACTGGGGTTAAGACCTGAGTGTGTGGGCTCTTCTGAGCCTTGCAGTTACATAGGGATACAGCTGTCTGAAAAAACGCGTTTATTTCGGGCTGAAAAACACGTTTTGAAAAGTGAGCTGTTACTGACCCATAACTTACATGGGGTTGACCAAACTTGCAGAAACATGTTTATTTCTGCTGAAAAACATGTTTTGACACTGTCAGCACACTGGGGTTAAGACCTGAGTGTGTGGGCTCTTCTGAGCCTTGCAGTTACATAGGGATACAGCTGTCAGAAAAAACGCGTTTATTTCGGGCTGAAAAACACGTTTTGAAAAGTGAGCTGTTACTGCCCCATAAGTTACATGGGGTTGACCAAACTTGCAGAAACATGTTTATTTCTGCTGAAAAACATGTTTTGACACTTTCAGCACACTGGGGTTAAGACCTGAGTGTGTGGGCTCTTCTGAGCCTTGCAGTTACATAGGGATACAGCTGTCTGAAAAAACGCGTTTATTTCGGGCTGAAAAACACGTTTTGAAAAGTGAGCTGTTACTGCCCCATAAGTTACATGGGGTTGACCAAACTTGCAGAAACATGTTTATTTCTGCTGAAAAACATGTTTTGACACTTTCAGCACACTGGGGTTAAGACCTGAGTGTGTGGGCTCTTCTGAGCCTTGCAGTTACATAGGGATACAGCTGTCTGAAAAAACGCGTTTATTTCGGGCTGAAAAACACGTTTTGAAAAGTGAGCTGTTACTGACCCATAACTTACATGGGGTTGACCAAACTTGCAGAAACATGTTTATTTCTGCTGAAAAACATGTTTTGACACTTTCAGCACACTGGGGTTAAGACCTGAGTGTGTGGGCTCTTCTGAGCCTTGCAGTTACATAGGGATACAGCTGTCTGAAAAAACGCGTTTATTTCGGGCTGAAAAACACGTTTTGAAAAGTGAGCTGTTACTGACCCATAACTTACATGGGGTTGACCAAACTTGCAGAAACATGTTTATTTCTGCTGAAAAACATGTTTTGACACTGTCAGCACACTGGGGTTAAGACCTGAGTGTGTGGGCTCTTCTGAGCCTTGCAGTTACATAGGGATACAGCTGTCAGAAAAAACGCGTTTATTTCGGGCTGAAAAACACGTTTTGAAAAGTGAGCTGTTACTGACCCCATAAGTTACATGGGGTTGACCAAACTTGCAGAAACATGTTTATTTCTGCTGAAAAACACGTTTTGACACTTTCAGCACACTGGGGTTAAGACCTGAGTGTGTGGGCTCTTCTGAGCCTTGCAGTTACATAGGGATACAGCTGTCTGAAAAAACGCGTTTATTTCGGGCTGAAAAACACGTTTTTGAAAAGTGAGCTGTTACTGACCCATAACTTACATGGGGTTGACCAAACTTGCAGAAACATGTTTATTTCTGCTGAAAAACATGTTTTGACACTGTCAGCACACTGGGGTTAAGACCTGAGTGTGTGGGCTCTTCTGAGCCTTGCAGTTACATAGGGATACAGCTGTCAGAAAAAACGCGTTTATTTCGGGCTGAAAAACACGTTTTGAAAAGTGAGCTGTTACTGACCCCATAAGTTACATGGGGTTGACCAAACTTGCAGAAACATGTTTATTTCTGCTGAAAAACATGTTTTGACACTTTCAGCACACTGGGGTTAAGACCTGAGTGTGTGGGCTCTTCTGAGCCTTGCAGTTACATAGGGATACAGCTGTCTGAAAAAACGCGTTTATTTCGGGCTGAAAAACACGTTTTGAAAAGTGAGCTGTTACTGACCCATAACTTACATGGGGTTGACCAAACTTGCAGAAACATGTTTATTTCTGCTGAAAAACATGTTTTGACACTTTCAGCACACTGGGGTTAAGACCTGAGTGTGTGGGCTCTTCTGAGCCTTGCAGTTACATAGGGATACAGCTGTCTGAAAAAACGCGTTTATTTCGGGCTGAAAAACACGTTTTGAAAAGTGAGCTGTTACTGCCCCATAAGTTACATGGGGTTGACCAAACTTGCAGAAACATGTTTATTTCTGCTGAAAAACATGTTTTGACACTTTCAGCACACTGGGGTTAAGACCTGAGTGTGTGGGCTCTTCTGAGCCTTGCAGTTACATAGGGATACAGCTGTCTGAAAAAACGCGTTTATTTCGGGCTGAAAAACACGTTTTGAAAAGTGAGCTGTTACTGACCCATAACTTACATGGGGTTGACCAAACTTGCAGAAACATGTTTATTTCTGCTGAAAAACATGTTTTGACACTTTCAGCACACTGGGGTTAAGACCTGAGTGTGTGGGCTCTTCTGAGCCTTGCAGTTACATAGGGATACAGCTGTCTGAAAAAACGCGTTTATTTCGGGCTGAAAAACACGTTTTGAAAAGTGAGCTGTTACTGACCCATAACTTACATGGGGTTGACCAAACTTGCAGAAACATGTTTATTTCTGCTGAAAAACATGTTTTGACACTTTCAGCACACTGGGGTTAAGACCTGAGTGTGTGGGCTCTTCTGAGCCTTGCAGTTACATAGGGATACAGCTGTCTGAAAAAACGTGTTTATTTCGGGCTGAAAAACACGTTTTGAAAAGTGAGCTGTTACTGACCCATAAGTTACATGGGGTTGACCAAACTTGCAGAAACATGTTTATTTCTGCTGAAAAACATGTTTTGACACTTTCAGCACACTGGGGTTAAGACCTGAGTGTGTGGGCTCTTCTGAGCCTTGCAGTTACATAGGGATACAGCTGTCTGAAAAAACGCGTTTATTTCGGGCTGAAAAACACGTTTTGAAAAGTGAGCTGTTACTGACCCATAACTTACATGGGGTTGACCAAACTTGCAGAAACATGTTTATTTCTGCTGAAAAACATGTTTTGACACTTTCAGCACACTGGGGTTAAGACCTGAGTGTGTGGGCTCTTCTGAGCCTTGCAGTTACATAGGGATACAGCTGTCTGAAAAAACGCGTTTATTTCGGGCTGAAAAACACGTTTTGAAAAGTGAGCTGTTACTGACCCATAACTTACATGGGGTTGACCAAACTTGCAGAAACATGTTTATTTCTGCTGAAAAACATGTTTTGACACTTTCAGCACACTGGGGTTAAGACCTGAGTGTGTGGGCTCTTCTGAGCCTTGCAGTTACATAGGGATACAGCTGTCAGAAAAAACGCGTTTATTTCGGGCTGAAAAACACGTTTTGAAAAGTGAGCTGTTACTGACCCATAACTTACATGGGGTTGACCAAACTTGCAGAAACATGTTTATTTCTGCTGAAAAACATGTTTTGACACTTTCAGCACACTGGGGTTAAGACCTGAGTGTGTGGGCTCTTCTGAGCCTTGCAGTTACATAGGGATACAGCTGTCTGAAAAAACGCGTTTATTTCGGGCTGAAAAACACGTTTTGAAAAGTGAGCTGTTACTGACCCATAACTTACATGGGGTTGACCAAACTTGCAGAAACATGTTTATTTCTGCTGAAAAACATGTTTTGACACTTTCAGCACACTGGGGTTAAGACCTGAGTGTGTGGGCTCTTCTGAGCCTTGCAGTTACATAGGGATACAGCTGTCAGAAAAAACGCGTTTATTTCGGGCTGAAAAACACGTTTTGAAAAGTGAGCTGTTACTGCCCCATAAGTTACATGGGGTTGACCAAACTTGCAGAAACATGTTTATTTCTGCTGAAAAACATGTTTTGACACTTTCAGCACACTGGGGTTAAGACCTGAGTGTGTGGGCTCTTCTGAGCCTTGCAGTTACATAGGGATACAGCTGTCTGAAAAAACGCGTTTATTTCGGGCTGAAAAACACGTTTTGAAAAGTGAGCTGTTACTGACCCATAACTTACATGGGGTTGACCAAACTTGCAGAAACATGTTTATTTCTGCTGAAAAACATGTTTTGACACTTTCAGCACACTGGGGTTAAGACCTGAGTGTGTGGGCTCTTCTGAGCCTTGCAGTTACATAGGGATACAGCTGTCTGAAAAAACGCGTTTATTTCGGGCTGAAAAACACGTTTTGAAAAGTGAGCTGTTACTGACCCATAACTTACATGGGGTTGACCAAACTTGCAGAAACATGTTTATTTCTGCTGAAAAACATGTTTTGACACTTTCAGCACACTGGGGTTAAGACCTGAGTGTGTGGGCTCTTCTGAGCCTTGCAGTTACATAGGGATACAGCTGTCTGAAAAAACGCGTTTATTTCGGGCTGAAAAACACGTTTTGAAAAGTGAGCTGTTACTGACCCATAACTTACATGGGGTTGACCAAACTTGCAGAAACATGTTTATTTCTGCTGAAAAACATGTTTTGACACTTTCAGCACACTGGGGTTAAGACCTGAGTGTGTGGGCTCTTCTGAGCCTTGCAGTTACATAGGGATACAGCTGTCAGAAAAAACGCGTTTATTTCGGGCTGAAAAACACGTTTTGAAAAGTGAGCTGTTACTGCCCCATAAGTTACATGGGGTTGACCAAACTTGCAGAAACATGTTTATTTCTGCTGAAAAACATGTTTTGACACTTTCAGCACACTGGGGTTAAGACCTGAGTGTGTGGGCTCTTCTGAGCCTTGCAGTTACATAGGGATACAGCTGTCTGAAAAAACGCGTTTATTTCGGGCTGAAAAACACGTTTTGAAAAGTGAGCTGTTACTGCCCCATAAGTTACATGGGGTTGACCAAACTTGCAGAAACATGTTTATTTCTGCTGAAAAACACGTTTTGACACTTTCAGCACACTGGGGTTAAGACCTGAGTGTGTGGGCTCTTCTGAGCCTTGCAGTTACATAGGGATACAGCTGTCAGAAAAAACGCGTTTATTTCGGGCTGAAAAACACGTTTTGAAAAGTGAGCTGTTACTACCCCATAAGTTACATGGGGTTGACCAAACTTGCAGAAACATGTTTATTTCTGCTGAAAAACATGTTTTGACACTGTCAGCACACTGGGGTTAAGACCTGAGTGTGTGGGCTCTTCTGAGCCTTGCAGTTACATAGGGATACAGCTGTCAGAAAAAACGCGTTTATTTCGGGCTGAAAAACACGTTTTGAAAAGTGAGCTGTTACTACCCCATAAGTTACATGGGGTTGACCAAACTTGCAGAAACATGTTTATTTCTGCTGAAAAACACGTTTTGACACTTTCAGCACACTGGGGTTAAGACCTGAGTGTGTGGGCTCTTCTGAGCCTTGCAGTTACATAGGGATACAGCTGTCTGAAAAAACGCGTTTATTTCGGGCTGAAAAACACGTTTTGAAAAGTGAGCTGTTACTGACCCATAACTTACATGGGGTTGACCAAACTTGCAGAAACATGTTTATTTCTGCTGAAAAACATGTTTTGACACTGTCAGCACACTGGGGTTAAGACCTGAGTGTGTGGGCTCTTCTGAGCCTTGCAGTTACATAGGGATACAGCTTTCAGAAAAAACGCGTTTATTTCGGGCTGAAAAACACGTTTTGAAAAGTGAGCTGTTACTACCCCATAAGTTACATGGGGTTGACCAAACTTGCAGAAACATGTTTATTTCTGCTGAAAAACATGTTTTGACACTTTCAGCACACTGGGGTTAAGACCTGAGTGTGTGGGCTCTTCTGAGCCTTGCAGTTACATAGGGATACAGCTGTCTGAAAAAACGCGTTTATTTCGGGCTGAAAAACACGTTTTGAAAAGTGAGCTGTTACTGACCCATAACTTACATGGGGTTGACCAAACTTGCAGAAACATGTTTATTTCTGCTGAAAAACATGTTTTGACACTTTCAGCACACTGGGGTTAAGACCTGAGTGTGTGGGCTCTTCTGAGTCTTGCAGTTACATAGGGATACAGATGTCAGAAAAAACGCGTTTATTTCGGGCTGAAAAACACGTTTTGAAAAGTGAGCTGTTACTGCCCCATAAGTTACATGGGGTTGACCAAACTTGCAGAAACATGTTTATTTCTGCTGAAAAACATGTTTTGACACTTTCAGCACACTGGGGTTAAGACCTGAGTGTGTGGGCTCTTCTGAGCCTTGCAGTTACATAGGGATACAGCTGTCTGAAAAAACGCGTTTATTTCGGGCTGAAAAACACGTTTTGAAAAGTGAGCTGTTACTGACCCATAACTTACATGGGGTTGACCAATCTTGCAGAAACATGTTTATTTCTGCTGAAAAACATGTTTTGACACTTTCAGCACACTGGGGTTAAGACCTGAGTGTGTGGGCTCTTCTGTGCCTTGCAGTTACATAGGGATACAGCTGTCTGAAAAAACGCGTTTATTTCGGGCTGAAAAACACGTTTTGAAAAGTGAGCTGTTACTGACCCATAACTTACATGGGGTTGACCAAACTTGCAGAAACATGTTTATTTCTGCTGAAAAACATGTTTTGACACTTTCAGCACACTGGGGTTAAGACCTGAGTGTGTGGGCTCTTCTGAGTCTTGCAGTTACATAGGGATACAGATGTCAGAAAAAACGCGTTGATTTCGGGCTGAAAAACACGTTTTGAAAAGTGAGCTGTTACTGCCCCATAAGTTACATGGGGTTGACCAAACTTGCAGAAACATGTTTATTTCTGCTGAAAAACATGTTTTGACACTTTCAGCACACTGGGGTTAAGACCTGAGTGTGTGGGCTCTTCTGAGCCTTGCAGTTACATAGGGATACAGCTGTCTGAAAAAACGCGTTTATTTCGGGCTGAAAAACACGTTTTGAAAAGTGAGCTGTTACTGACCCATAACTTACATGGGGTTGACCAAACTTGCAGAAACATGTTTATTTCTGCTGAAAAACATGTTTTGACACTTTCAGCACACTGGGGTTAAGACCTGAGTGTGTGGGCTCTTCTGAGCCTTGCAGTTACATAGGGATACAGCTGTCTGAAAAAACGCGTTTATTTCGGGCTGAAAAACACGTTTTGAAAAGTGAGCTGTTACTGACCCATAACTTACATGGGGTTGACCAATCTTGCAGAAACATGTTTATTTCTGCTGAAAAACATGTTTTGACACTTTCAGCACACTGGGGTTAAGACCTGAGTGTGTGGGCTCTTCTGTGCCTTGCAGTTACATAGGGATACAGCTGTCTGAAAAAACGCGTTTATTTCGGGCTGAAAAACACGTTTTGAAAAGTGAGCTGTTACTGACCCATAACTTACATGGGGTTGACCAAACTTGCAGAAACATGTTTATTTCTGCTGAAAAACATGTTTTGACACTTTCAGCACACTGGGGTTAAGACCTGAGTGTGTGGGCTCTTCTGAGTCTTGCAGTTACATAGGGATACAGCTGTCAGAAAAAACGCGTTTATTTCGGGCTGAAAAACACGTTTTGAAAAGTGAGCTGTTACTGCCCCATAAGTTACATGGGGTTGACCAAACTTGCAGAAACATGTTTATTTCTGCTGAAAAACATGTTTTGACACTTTCAGCACACTGGGGTTAAGACCTGAGTGTGTGGGCTCTTCTGAGCCTTGCAGTTACATAGGGATACAGCTGTCTGAAAAAACGCGTTTATTTCGGGCTGAAAAACACGTTTTGAAAAGTGAGCTGTTACTGACCCATAACTTACATGGGGTTGACCAAACTTGCAGAAACATGTTTATTTCTGCTGAAAAACATGTTTTGACACTTTCAGCACACTGGGGTTAAGACCTGAGTGTGTGGGCTCTTCTGAGCCTTGCAGTTACATAGGGATACAGCTGTCTGAAAAAACGCGTTTATTTCGGGCTGAAAAACACGTTTTGAAAAGTGAGCTGTTACTGACCCATAACTTACATGGGGTTGACCAAACTTGCAGAAACATGTTTATTTCTGCTGAAAAACATGTTTTGACACTGTCAGCACACTGGGGTTAAGACCTGAGTGTGTGGGCTCTTCTGAGCCTTGCAGTTACATAGGGATACAGCTGTCTGAAAAAACGCGTTTATTTCGGGCTGAAAAACACGTTTTGAAAAGTGAGCTGTTACTGACCCATAACTTACATGGGGTTGACCAAACTTGCAGAAACATGTTTATTTCTGCTGAAAAACATGTTTTGACACTTTCAGCACACTGGGGTTAAGACCTGAGTGTGTGGGCTCTTCTGAGCCTTGCAGTTACATAGGGATACAGCTGTCTGAAAAAACGCGTTTATTTCGGGCTGAAAAACACGTTTTGAAAAGTGAGCTGTTACTGACCCATAACTTACATCGGGTTGACCAAACTTGCAGAAATATGTTTATTTCTGCTGAAAAACACATTTTGACACTTTCAGCACACTGGGGTTAAGACCTGAGTGTGTGGGCTCTTCTGAGCCTTGCAGTTACATAGGGATACAGCTGTCTGAAAAAACGCGTTTATTTCGGGCTGAAAAACACGTTTTGAAAAGTGAGCTGTTACTGCCCCATAAGTTACATGGGGTTGACCAAACTTGCAGAAACATGTTTATTTCTGCTGAAAAACACGTTTTGACACTTTCAGCACACTGGGGTTAAGACCTGAGTGTGTGGGCTCTTCTGAGCCTTGCAGTTACATAGGGATACAGCTGTCTGAAAAAAACGCGTTTATTTCGGGCTGAAAAACACGTTTTGAAAAGTGAGCTGTTACTGACCCATAACTTACATGGGGTTGACCAAACTTGCAGAAACATGTTTATTTCTGCTGAAAAACATGTTTTGACACTGTCAGCACACTGGGGTTAAGACCTGAGTGTGTGGGCTCTTCTGAGCCTTGCAGTTACATAGGGATACAGCTGTCAGAAAAAACGCGTTTATTTCGGGCTGAAAAACACGTTTTGAAAAGTGAGCTGTTACTACCCCATAAGTTACATGGGGTTGACCAAACTTGCAGAAACATGTTTATTTCTGCTGAAAAACATGTTTTGACACTGTCAGCACACTGGGGTTAAGACCTGAGTGTGTGGGCTCTTCTGAGCCTTGCAGTTACATAGGGATACAGCTGTCAGAAAAAACGCGTTTATTTCGGGCTGAAAAACACGTTTTGAAAAGTGAGCTGTTACTACCCCATAAGTTACATGGGGTTGACCAAACTTGCAGAAACATGTTTATTTCTGCTGAAAAACACGTTTTGACACTTTCAGCACACTGGGGTTAAGACCTGAGTGTGTGGGCTCTTCTGAGCCTTGCAGTTACATAGGGATACAGCTGTCTGAAAAAACGCGTTTATTTCGGGCTGAAAAACACGTTTTGAAAAGTGAGCTGTTACTGACCCATAACTTACATGGGGTTGACCAAACTTGCAGAAACATGTTTATTTCTGCTGAAAAACACGTTTTGACACTTTCAGCACACTGGGGTTAAGACCTGAGTGTGTGGGCTCTTCTGAGCCTTGCAGTTACATAGGGATACAGCTGTCTGAAAAAACGCGTTTATTTCGGGCTGAAAAACACGTTTTGAAAAGTGAGCTGTTACTGACCCATAACTTACATGGGGTTGACCAAACTTGCAGAAACATGTTTATTTCTGCTGAAAAACATGTTTTGACACTGTCAGCACACTGGGGTTAAGACCTGAGTGTGTGGGCTCTTCTGAGCCTTGCAGTTACATAGGGATACAGCTTTCAGAAAAAACGCGTTTATTTCGGGCTGAAAAACACGTTTTGAAAAGTGAGCTGTTACTACCCCATAAGTTACATGGGGTTGACCAAACTTGCAGAAACATGTTTATTTCTGCTGAAAAACACGTTTTGACACTTTCAGCACACTGGGGTTAAGACCTGAGTGTGTGGGCTCTTCTGAGCCTTGCAGTTACATAGGGATACAGCTGTCTGAAAAAACGCGTTTATTTCGGGCTGAAAAACACGTTTTGAAAAGTGAGCTGTTACTGACCCATAACTTACATGGGGTTGACCAAACTTGCAGAAACATGTTTATTTCTGCTGAAAAACATGTTTTGACACTTTCAGCACACTGGGGTTAAGACCTGAGTGTGTGGGCTCTTCTGAGTCTTGCAGTTACATAGGGATACAGATGTCAGAAAAAACGCGTTTATTTCGGGCTGAAAAACACGTTTTGAAAAGTGAGCTGTTACTGCCCCATAAGTTACATGGGGTTGACCAAACTTGCAGAAACATGTTTATTTCTGCTGAAAAACATGTTTTGACACTTTCAGCACACTGGGGTTAAGACCTGAGTGTGTGGGCTCTTCTGAGCCTTGCAGTTACATAGGGATACAGCTGTCTGAAAAAACGCGTTTATTTCGGGCTGAAAAACACGTTTTGAAAAGTGAGCTGTTACTGACCCATAACTTACATGGGGTTGACCAATCTTGCAGAAACATGTTTATTTCTGCTGAAAAACATGTTTTGACACTTTCAGCACACTGGGGTTAAGACCTGAGTGTGTGGGCTCTTCTGTGCCTTGCAGTTACATAGGGATACAGCTGTCTGAAAAAACGCGTTTATTTCGGGCTGAAAAACACGTTTTGAAAAGTGAGCTGTTACTGACCCATAACTTACATGGGGTTGACCAAACTTGCAGAAACATGTTTATTTCTGCTGAAAAACATGTTTTGACACTTTCAGCACACTGGGGTTAAGACCTGAGTGTGTGGGCTCTTCTGAGTCTTGCAGTTACATAGGGATACAGATGTCAGAAAAAACGCGTTGATTTCGGGCTGAAAAACACGTTTTGAAAAGTGAGCTGTTACTGCCCCATAAGTTACATGGGGTTGACCAAACTTGCAGAAACATGTTTATTTCTGCTGAAAAACATGTTTTGACACTTTCAGCACACTGGGGTTAAGACCTGAGTGTGTGGGCTCTTCAGAGCCTTGCAGTTACATAGGGATACAGCTGTCTGAAAAAACGCGTTTATTTCGGGCTGAAAAACACGTTTTGAAAAGTGAGCTGTTACTGACCCATAACTTACATGGGGTTGACCAAACTTGCAGAAACATGTTTATTTCTGCTGAAAAACATGTTTTGACACTTTCAGCACACTGGGGTTAAGACCTGAGTGTGTGGGCTCTTCTGAGCCTTGCAGTTACATAGGGATACAGCTGTCTGAAAAAACGCGTTTATTTCGGGCTGAAAAACACGTTTTGAAAAGTGAGCTGTTACTGACCCATAACTTACATGGGGTTGACCAATCTTGCAGAAACATGTTTATTTCTGCTGAAAAACATGTTTTGACACTTTCAGCACACTGGGGTTAAGACCTGAGTGTGTGGGCTCTTCTGTGCCTTGCAGTTACATAGGGATACAGCTGTCTGAAAAAACGCGTTTATTTCGGGCTGAAAAACACGTTTTGAAAAGTGAGCTGTTACTGACCCATAACTTACATGGGGTTGACCAAACTTGCAGAAACATGTTTATTTCTGCTGAAAAACATGTTTTGACACTTTCAGCACACTGGGGTTAAGACCTGAGTGTGTGGGCTCTTCTGAGTCTTGCAGTTACATAGGGATACAGCTGTCAGAAAAAACGCGTTTATTTCGGGCTGAAAAACACGTTTTGAAAAGTGAGCTGTTACTGCCCCATAAGTTACATGGGGTTGACCAAACTTGCAGAAACATGTTTATTTCTGCTGAAAAACATGTTTTGACACTTTCAGCACACTGGGGTTAAGACCTGAGTGTGTGGGCTCTTCTGAGCCTTGCAGTTACATAGGGATACAGCTGTCTGAAAAAACGCGTTTATTTCGGGCTGAAAAACACGTTTTGAAAAGTGAGCTGTTACTGACCCATAACTTACATGGGGTTGACCAAACTTGCAGAAACATGTTTATTTCTGCTGAAAAACATGTTTTGACACTTTCAGCACACTGGGGTTAAGACCTGAGTGTGTGGGCTCTTCTGAGCCTTGCAGTTACATAGGGATACAGCTGTCTGAAAAAACGCGTTTATTTCGGGCTGAAAAACACGTTTTGAAAAGTGAGCTGTTACTGACCCATAACTTACATGGGGTTGACCAAACTTGCAGAAACATGTTTATTTCTGCTGAAAAACATGTTTTGACACTGTCAGCACACTGGGGTTAAGACCTGAGTGTGTGGGCTCTTCTGAGCCTTGCAGTTACATAGGGATACAGCTGTCTGAAAAAACGCGTTTATTTCGGGCTGAAAAACACGTTTTGAAAAGTGAGCTGTTACTGACCCATAACTTACATCGGGTTGACCAAACTTGCAGAAATATGTTTATTTCTGCTGAAAAACACATTTTGACACTTTCAGCACACTGGGGTTAAGACCTGAGTGTGTGGGCTCTTCTGAGCCTTGCAGTTACATAGGGATACAGCTGTCTGAAAAAACGCGTTTATTTCGGGCTGAAAAACACGTTTTGAAAAGTGAGCTGTTACTGCCCCATAAGTTACATGGGGTTGACCAAACTTGCAGAAACATGTTTATTTCTGCTGAAAAACACGTTTTGACACTTTCAGCACACTGGGGTTAAGACCTGAGTGTGTGGGCTCTTCTGAGCCTTGCAGTTACATAGGGATACAGCTGTCTGAAAAAACGCGTTTATTTCGGGCTGAAAAACACGTTTTGAAAAGTGAGCTGTTACTGACCCATAACTTACATGGGGTTGACCAAACTTGCAGAAACATGTTTATTTCTGCTGAAAAACATGTTTTGACACTGTCAGCACACTGGGGTTAAGACCTGAGTGTGTGGGCTCTTCTGAGCCTTGCAGTTACATAGGGATACAGCTGTCAGAAAAAACGCGTTTATTTCGGGCTGAAAAACACGTTTTGAAAAGTGAGCTGTTACTACCCCATAAGTTACATGGGGTTGACCAAACTTGCAGAAACATGTTTATTTCTGCTGAAAAACATGTTTTGACACTGTCAGCACACTGGGGTTAAGACCTGAGTGTGTGGGCTCTTCTGAGCCTTGCAGTTACATAGGGATACAGCTGTCAGAAAAAACGCGTTTATTTCGGGCTGAAAAACACGTTTTGAAAAGTGAGCTGTTACTACCCCATAAGTTACATGGGGTTGACCAAACTTGCAGAAACATGTTTATTTCTGCTGAAAAACACGTTTTGACACTTTCAGCACACTGGGGTTAAGACCTGAGTGTGTGGGCTCTTCTGAGCCTTGCAGTTACATAGGGATACAGCTGTCTGAAAAAACGCGTTTATTTCGGGCTGAAAAACACGTTTTGAAAAGTGAGCTGTTACTGACCCATAACTTACATGGGGTTGACCAAACTTGCAGAAACATGTTTATTTCTGCTGAAAAACATGTTTTGACACTGTCAGCACACTGGGGTTAAGACCTGAGTGTGTGGGCTCTTCTGAGCCTTGCAGTTACATAGGGATACAGCTTTCAGAAAAAACGCGTTTATTTCGGGCTGAAAAACACGTTTTGAAAAGTGAGCTGTTACTACCCCATAAGTTACATGGGGTTGACCAAACTTGCAGAAACATGTTTATTTCTGCTGAAAAACACGTTTTGACACTTTCAGCACACTGGGGTTAAGACCTGAGTGTGTGGGCTCTTCTGAGCCTTGCAGTTACATAGGGATACAGCTGTCTGAAAAAACGCGTTTATTTCGGGCTGAAAAACACGTTTTGAAAAGTGAGCTGTTACTGACCCATAACTTACATGGGGTTGACCAAACTTGCAGAAACATGTTTATTTCTGCTGAAAAACATGTTTTGACACTTTCAGCACACTGGGGTTAAGACCTGAGTGTGTGGGCTCTTCTGAGTCTTGCAGTTACATAGGGATACAGATGTCAGAAAAAACGCGTTTATTTCGGGCTGAAAAACACGTTTTGAAAAGTGAGCTGTTACTGCCCCATAAGTTACATGGGGTTGACCAAACTTGCAGAAACATGTTTATTTCTGCTGAAAAACATGTTTTGACACTTTCAGCACACTGGGGTTAAGACCTGAGTGTGTGGGCTCTTCTGAGCCTTGCAGTTACATAGGGATACAGCTGTCTGAAAAAACGCGTTTATTTCGGGCTGAAAAACACGTTTTGAAAAGTGAGCTGTTACTGACCCATAACTTACATGGGGTTGACCAATCTTGCAGAAACATGTTTATTTCTGCTGAAAAACATGTTTTGACACTTTCAGCACACTGGGGTTAAGACCTGAGTGTGTGGGCTCTTCTGTGCCTTGCAGTTACATAGGGATACAGCTGTCTGAAAAAACGCGTTTATTTCGGGCTGAAAAACACGTTTTGAAAAGTGAGCTGTTACTGACCCATAACTTACATGGGGTTGACCAAACTTGCAGAAACATGTTTATTTCTGCTGAAAAACATGTTTTGACACTTTCAGCACACTGGGGTTAAGACCTGAGTGTGTGGGCTCTTCTGAGTCTTGCAGTTACATAGGGATACAGATGTCAGAAAAAACGCGTTGATTTCGGGCTGAAAAACACGTTTTGAAAAGTGAGCTGTTACTGCCCCATAAGTTACATGGGGTTGACCAAACTTGCAGAAACATGTTTATTTCTGCTGAAAAACATGTTTTGACACTTTCAGCACACTGGGGTTAAGACCTGAGTGTGTGGGCTCTTCTGAGCCTTGCAGTTACATAGGGATACAGCTGTCTGAAAAAACGCGTTTATTTCGGGCTGAAAAACACGTTTTGAAAAGTGAGCTGTTACTGACCCATAACTTACATGGGGTTGACCAAACTTGCAGAAACATGTTTATTTCTGCTGAAAAACATGTTTTGACACTTTCAGCACACTGGGGTTAAGACCTGAGTGTGTGGGCTCTTCTGAGCCTTGCAGTTACATAGGGATACAGCTGTCTGAAAAAACGCGTTTATTTCGGGCTGAAAAACACGTTTTGAAAAGTGAGCTGTTACTGACCCATAACTTACATGGGGTTGACCAATCTTGCAGAAACATGTTTATTTCTGCTGAAAAACATGTTTTGACACTTTCAGCACACTGGGGTTAAGACCTGAGTGTGTGGGCTCTTCTGTGCCTTGCAGTTACATAGGGATACAGCTGTCTGAAAAAACGCGTTTATTTCGGGCTGAAAAACACGTTTTGAAAAGTGAGCTGTTACTGCCCCATAAGTTACATGGGGTTGACCAAACTTGCAGAAACATGTTTATTTCTGCTGAAAAACATGTTTTGACACTTTCAGCACACTGGGGTTAAGACCTGAGTGTGTGGGCTCTTCTGAGCCTTGCAGTTACATAGGGATACAGCTGTCTGAAAAAACGCGTTTATTTCGGGCTGAAAAACACGTTTTGAAAAGTGAGCTGTTACTGACCCATAACTTACATGGGGTGACCAAACTTGCAGAAACATGTTTATTTCTGCTGAAAAACATGTTTTGACACTTTCAGCACACTGGGGTTAAGACCTGAGTGTGTGGGCTCTTCTGAGCCTTGCAGTTACATAGGGATACAGCTGTCTGAAAAAACGCGTTTATTTCGGGCTGAAAAACACGTTTTGAAAAGTGAGCTGTTACTGACCCATAACTTACATGGGGTTGACCAAACTTGCAGAAACATGTTTATTTCTGCTGAAAAACATGTTTTGACACTGTCAGCACACTGGGGTTAAGACCTGAGTGTGTGGGCTCTTCTGAGCCTTGCAGTTACATAGGGATACAGCTGTCAGAAAAAACGCGTTTATTTCGGGCTGAAAAAACACGTTTTGAAAAGTGAGCTGTTACTGCCCCATAAGTTACATGGGGTTGACCAAACTTGCAGAAACATGTTTATTTCTGCTGAAAAACATGTTTTGACACTTTCAGCACACTGGGGTTAAGACCTGAGTGTGTGGGCTCTTCTGAGCCTTGCAGTTACATAGGGATACAGCTGTCTGAAAAAACGCGTTTATTTCGGGCTGAAAAACACGTTTTGAAAAGTGAGCTGTTACTGCCCCATAAGTTACATGGGGTTGACCAAACTTGCAGAAACATGTTTATTTCTGCTGAAAAACACGTTTTGACACTTTCAGCACACTGGGGTTAAGACCTGAGTGTGTGGGCTCTTCTGAGCCTTGCAGTTACATAGGGATACAGCTGTCTGAAAAAACGCGTTTATTTCGGGCTGAAAAACACGTTTTGAAAAGTGAGCTGTTACTGACCCATAACTTACATGGGGTTGACCAAACTTGCAGAAACATGTTTATTTCTGCTGAAAAACATGTTTTGACACTTTCAGCACACTGGGTTTAAGACCTGAGTGTGTGGGCTCTTCTGAGCCTTGCAGTTACATAGGGATACAGCTGTCTGAAAAAACGCGTTTATTTCGGGCTGAAAAACACGTTTTGAAAAGTGAGCTGTTACTGACCCATAACTTACATGGGGTTGACCAAACTTGCAGAAACATGTTTATTTCTGCTGAAAAACATGTTTTGACACTTTCAGCACACTGGGGTTAAGACCTGAGTGTGTGGGCTCTTCTGAGCCTTGCAGTTACATAGGGATACAGCTGTCAGAAAAAACGCGTTTATTTCGGGCTGAAAAACACGTTTTGAAAAGTGAGCTGTTACTGCCCCATAAGTTACATGGGGTTGACCAAACTTGCAGAAACATGTTTATTTCTGCTGAAAAACATGTTTTGACACTTTCAGCACACTGGGGTTAAGACCTGAGTGTGTGGGCTCTTCTGAGCCTTGCAGTTACATAGGGATACAGCTGTCTGAAAAAACGCGTTTATTTCGGGCTGAAAAACACGTTTTGAAAAGTGAGCTGTTACTGCCCCATAAGTTACATGGGGTTGACCAAACTTGCAGAAACATGTTTATTTCTGCTGAAAAACACGTTTTGACACTTTCAGCACACTGGGGTTAAGACCTGAGTGTGTGGGCTCTTCTGAGCCTTGCAGTTACATAGGGATACAGCTGTCTGAAAAAACGCGTTTATTTCGGGCTGAAAAACACGTTTTGAAAAGTGAGCTGTTACTGACCCATAACTTACATGGGGTTGACCAAACTTGCAGAAACATGTTTATTTCTGCTGAAAAACATGTTTTGACACTGTCAGCACACTGGGGTTAAGACCTGAGTGTGTGGGCTCTTCTGAGCCTTGCAGTTACATAGGGATACAGCTGTCTGAAAAAACGCGTTTATTTCGGGCTGAAAAACACGTTTTGAAAAGTGAGCTGTTACTACCCCATAAGTTACATGGGGTTGACCAAACTTGCAGAAACATGTTTATTTCTGCTGAAAAACATGTTTTGACACTGTCAGCACACTGGGGTTAAGACCTGAGTGTGTGGGCTCTTCTGAGCCTTGCAGTTACATAGGGATACAGCTGTCAGAAAAAACGCGTTTATTTCGGGCTGAAAAACACGTTTTGAAAAGTGAGCTGTTACTACCCCATAAGTTACATGGGGTTGACCAAACTTGCAGAAACATGTTTATTTCTGCTGAAAAACATGTTTTGACACTGTCAGCACACTGGGGTTAAGACCTGAGTGTGTGGGCTCTTCTGAGCCTTGCAGTTACATAGGGATACAGCTTTCAGAAAAAACGCGTTTATTTCGGGCTGAAAAACACGTTTTGAAAAGTGAGCTGTTACTACCCCATAAGTTACATGGGGTTGACCAAACTTGCAGAAACATGTTTATTTCTGCTGAAAAACACGTTTTGACACTTTCAGCACACTGGGGTTAAGACCTGAGTGTGTGGGCTCTTCTGAGCCTTGCAGTTACATAGGGATACAGCTGTCTGAAAAAACGCGTTTATTTCGGGCTGAAAAACACGTTTTGAAAAGTGAGCTGTTACTGACCCATAACTTACATGGGGTTGACCAAACTTGCAGAAACATGTTTATTTCTGCTGAAAAACATGTTTTGACACTTTCAGCACACTGGGGTTAAGACCTGAGTGTGTGGGCTCTTCTGAGTCTTGCAGTTACATAGGGATACAGATGTCAGAAAAAACGCGTTTATTTCGGGCTGAAAAACACGTTTTGAAAAGTGAGCTGTTACTGCCCCATAAGTTACATGGGGTTGACCAAACTTGCAGAAACATGTTTATTTCTGCTGAAAAACATGTTTTGACACTTTCAGCACACTGGGGTTAAGACCTGAGTGTGTGGGCTCTTCTGAGCCTTGCAGTTACATAGGGATACAGCTGTCTGAAAAAACGCGTTTATTTCGGGCTGAAAAACACGTTTTGAAAAGTGAGCTGTTACTGACCCATAACTTACATGGGGTTGACCAAACTTGCAGAAACATGTTTATTTCTGCTGAAAAACATGTTTTGACACTTTCAGCACACTGGGGTTAAGACCTGAGTGTGTGGGCTCTTCTGAGCCTTGCAGTTACATAGGGATACAGCTGTCTGAAAAAACGCGTTTATTTCGGGCTGAAAAACACGTTTTGAAAAGTGAGCTGTTACTGACCCATAACTTACATCGGGTTGACCAAACTTGCAGAAATATGTTTATTTCTGCTGAAAAACACATTTTGACACTTTCAGCACACTGGGGTTAAGACCTGAGTGTGTGGGCTCTTCTGAGCCTTGCAGTTACATAGGGATACAGCTGTCTGAAAAAACGTGTTTATTTCGGGCTGAAAAACACGTTTTGAAAAGTGTGCTGTTACTGCCCCATAACTTACATGGGGTTGACCAAACTTGCAGAAACATGTTTATTTCTGCTGAAAAACATGTTTTGACACTTTCAGCACACTGGGGTTAAGACCTGAGTGTGTGGGCTCTTCTGAGCCTTGCAGTTACATAGGGATACAGCTGTCTGAAAAAACGCGTTTATTTCGGGCTGAAAAACACGTTTTGAAAAGTGAGCTGTTACTGACCCATAACTTACATGGGGTTGACCAAACTTGCAGAAACATGTTTATTTCTGCTGAAAAACATGTTTTGACACTTTCAGCACACTGGGGTTAAGACCTGAGTGTGTGGGCTCTTCTGAGCCTTGCAGTTACATAGGGATACAGCTGTCTGAAAAAACGCGTTTATTTCGGGCTGAAAAACACGTTTTGAAAAGTGAGCTGTTACTGACCCATAACTTACATGGGGTTGACCAAACTTGCAGAAACATGTTTATTTCTGCTGAAAAACATGTTTTGACACTGTCAGCACACTGGGGTTAAGACCTGAGTGTGTGGGCTCTTCTGAGCCTTGCAGTTACATAGGGATACAGCTGTCAGAAAAAACGCGTTTATTTCGGGCTGAAAAACACGTTTTGAAAAGTGAGCTGTTACTACCCCATAAGTTACATGGGGTTGACCAAACTTGCAGAAACATGTTTATTTCTGCTGAAAAACATGTTTTGACACTGTCAGCACACTGGGGTTAAGACCTGAGTGTGTGGGCTCTTCTGAGCCTTGCAGTTACATAGGGATACAGCTGTCAGAAAAAACGCGTTTATTTCGGGCTGAAAAACACGTTTTGAAAAGTGAGCTGTTACTACCCCATAAGTTACATGGGGTTGACCAAACTTGCAGAAACATGTTTATTTCTGCTGAAAAACACGTTTTGACACTTTCAGCACACTGGGGTTAAGACCTGAGTGTGTGGGCTCTTCTGAGCCTTGCAGTTACATAGGGATACAGCTGTCTGAAAAAACGCGTTTATTTCGGGCTGAAAAACACGTTTTGAAAAGTGAGCTGTTACTGACCCATAACTTACATGGGGTTGACCAAACTTGCAGAAACATGTTTATTTCTGCTGAAAAACATGTTTTGACACTGTCAGCACACTGGGGTTAAGACCTGAGTGTGTGGGCTCTTCTGAGCCTTGCAGTTACATAGGGATACAGCTTTCAGAAAAAACGCGTTTATTTCGGGCTGAAAAACACGTTTTGAAAAGTGAGCTGTTACTACCCCATAAGTTACATGGGGTTGACCAAACTTGCAGAAACATGTTTATTTCTGCTGAAAAACACGTTTTGACACTTTCAGCACACTGGGGTTAAGACCTGAGTGTGTGGGCTCTTCTGAGCCTTGCAGTTACATAGGGATACAGCTGTCTGAAAAAACGCGTTTATTTCGGGCTGAAAAACACGTTTTGAAAAGTGAGCTGTTACTGACCCATAACTTACATGGGGTTGACCAAACTTGCAGAAACATGTTTATTTCTGCTGAAAAACATGTTTTGACACTTTCAGCACACTGGGGTTAAGACCTGAGTGTGTGGGCTCTTCTGAGCCTTGCAGTTACATAGGGATACAGATGTCAGAAAAAACGCGTTTATTTCGGGCTGAAAAACACGTTTTGAAAAGTGAGCTGTTACTGACCCATAACTTACATGGGGTTGACCAAACTTGCAGAAACATGTTTATTTCTGCTGAAAAACATGTTTTGACACTTTCAGCACACTGGGGTTAAGACCTGAGTGTGTGGGCTCTTCTGAGCCTTGCAGTTACATAGGGATACAGCTGTCTGAAAAAACGCGTTTATTTCGGGTTGAAAAACACGTTTTGAAAAGTGAGCTGTTACTGACCCATAACTTACATCGGGTTGACCAAACTTGCAGAAATATGTTTATTTCTGCTGAAAAACACATTTTGACACTTTCAGCACACTGGGGTTAAGACCTGAGTGTGTGGGCTCTTCTGAGCCTTGCAGTTACATAGGGATACAGCTGTCTGAAAAAACGTGTTTATTTCGGGCTGAAAAACACGTTTTGAAAAGTGTGCTGTTACTGCCCCATAACTTACATGGGGTTGACCAAACTTGCAGAAACATGTTTATTTCTGCTGAAAAAACATGTTTTGACACTTTCAGCACACTGGGGTTAAGACCTGAGTGTGTGGGCTCTTCTGAGCCTTGCAGTTACATAGGGATACAGCTGTCTGAAAAAACGCGTTTATTTCGGGCTGAAAAACACGTTTTGAAAAGTGAGCTGTTACTGACCCATAACTTACATGGGGTTGACCAAACTTGCAGAAACATGTTTATTTCTGCTGAAAAACATGTTTTGACACTGTCAGCACACTGGGGTTAAGACCTGAGTGTGTGGGCTCTTCTGTGCCTTGCAGTTACATAGGGATACAGCTGTCTGAAAAAACGCGTTTATTTCGGGCTGAAAAACACGTTTTGAAAAGTGAGCTGTTACTGCCCCATAAGTTACATGGGGTTGACCAAACTTGCAGAAACATGTTTATTTCTGCTGAAAAACACGTTTTGACACTTTCAGCACACTGGGGTTAAGACCTGAGTGTGTGGGCTCTTCTGAGCCTTGCAGTTACATAGGGATACAGCTGTCTGAAAAAACGCGTTTATTTCGGGCTGAAAAACACGTTTTGAAAAGTGAGCTGTTACTGACCCATAACTTACATGGGGTTGACCAAACTTGCAGAAACATGTTTATTTCTGCTGAAAAACATGTTTTGACACTTTCAGCACACTGGGGTTAAGACCTGAGTGTGTGGGCTCTTCTGAGTCTTGCAGTTACATAGGGATACAGATGTCAGAAAAAACGCGTTTATTTCGGGCTGAAAAACACGTTTTGAAAAGTGAGCTGTTACTGCCCCATAAGTTACATGGGGTTGACCAAACTTGCAGAAACATGTTTATTTCTGCTGAAAAACATGTTTTGACACTTTCAGCACACTGGGGTTAAGACCTGAGTGTGTGGGCTCTTCTGAGCCTTGCAGTTACATAGGGATACAGCTGTCTGAAAAAACGCGTTTATTTCGGGCTGAAAAACACGTTTTGAAAAGTGAGCTGTTACTGACCCATAACTTACATGGGGTTGACCAAACTTGCAGAAACATGTTTATTTCTGCTGAAAAACATGTTTTGACACTGTCAGCACACTGGGGTTAAGACCTGAGTGTGTGGGCTCTTCTGTGCCTTGCAGTTACATAGGGATACAGCTGTCTGAAAAAACGCGTTTATTTCGGGCTGAAAAACACGTTTTGAAAAGTGAGCTGTTACTGCCCCATAAGTTACATGGGGTTGACCAAACTTGCAGAAACATGTTTATTTCTGCTGAAAAACACGTTTTGACACTTTCAGCACACTGGGGTTAAGACCTGAGTGTGTGGGCTCTTCTGAGCCTTGCAGTTACATAGGGATACAGCTGTCTGAAAAAACGCGTTTATTTCGGGCTGAAAAACACGTTTTGAAAAGTGAGCTGTTACTGACCCATAACTTACATGGGGTTGACCAAACTTGCAGAAACATGTTTATTTCTGCTGAAAAACATGTTTTGACACTTTCAGCACACTGGGGTTAAGACCTGAGTGTGTGGGCTCTTCTGAGTCTTGCAGTTACATAGGGATACAGATGTCAGAAAAAACGCGTTTATTTCGGGCTGAAAAACACGTTTTGAAAAGTGAGCTGTTACTGCCCCATAAGTTACATGGGGTTGACCAAACTTGCAGAAACATGTTTATTTCTGCTGAAAAACATGTTTTGACACTTTCAGCACACTGGGGTTAAGACCTGAGTGTGTGGGCTCTTCTGAGCCTTGCAGTTACATAGGGATACAGCTGTCTTAAAAAACGCGTTTATTTCGGGCTGAAAAACACGTTTTGAAAAGTGTGCTGTTACTACCCCATAACTTACATGGGGTTGACCAAACTTGCAGAAACATGTTTATTTCTGCTGACAAACATGTTTTGACACTTTCAGCACACTGGGGTTAAGACCTGAGTGTTTGGGCTCTTCTGAGCCTTGCAGTTACATAGGGATACAGCTGTCTGAAAAAACGCGTTTATTTCGGGCTCAAAAACACGTTTTAAAAAGTGAGCTGTTACTGACCCATAAGTTACATGGGGTTGACCAAACTTGCAGAAACATGTTTATTTCTGCTGAAAAACACATTTTGACACTTTCAGCACACTGGGGTTAAGACCTGAGTGTGTGGGCTCTTCTGAGCCTTGCAGTTACATAGGGATACAGCTGTCTGAAAAAACGTGTTTATTTCGGGCTGAAAAACACGTTTTGAAAAGTGTGCTGTTACTGCCCCATAACTTACATGGGGTTGACCAAACTTGAAGAAACATGTTTATTTCTGCTGAAAAACATGTTTTGACACTTTCAGCACACTGGGGTTAAGACCTGAGTGTGTGGGCTCTTCTGAGCCTTGCAGTTACATAGGGATACAGCTGTCTGAAAAAACGCGTTTATTTCGGGCTGAAAAACACGTTTTGAAAAGTGAGCTGTTACTGACCCATAACTTACATGGGGTTGACCAAACTTGCAGAAACATGTTTATTTCTGCTGAAAAACATGTTTTGACACTGTCAGCACACTGGGGTTAAGACCTGAGTGTGTGGGCTCTTCTGTGCCTTGCAGTTACATAGGGATACAGCTGTCTGAAAAAACGCGTTTATTTCGGGCTGAAAAACACGTTTTGAAAAGTGAGCTGTTACTGACCCATAACTTACATGGGGTTGACCAAACTTGCAGAAACATGTTTATTTCTGCTGAAAAACATGTTTTGACACTTTCAGCACACTGGGGTTAAGACCTGAGTGTGTGGGCTCTTCTGAGCCTTGCAGTTACATAGGGATACAGCTGTCTGAAAAAACGCGTTTATTTCGGGCTGAAAAACACGTTTTGAAAAGTGAGCTGTTACTGACCCATAACTTACATGGGGTTGACCAAACTTGCAGAAACATGTTTATTTCTGCTGAAAAACATGTTTTGACACTTTCAGCACACTGGGGTTAAGACCTGAGTGTGTGGGCTCTTCTGAGCCTTGCAGTTACATAGGGATACAGCTGTCTGAAAAAACGCGTTTATTTCGGGCTGAAAAACACGTTTTGAAAAGTGAGCTGTTACTGACCCATAACTTACATGGGGTTGACCAAACTTGCAGAAACATGTTTATTTCTGCTGAAAAACATGTTTTGACACTTTCAGCACACTGGGGTTAAGACCTGAGTGTGTGGGCTCTTCTGAGCCTTGCAGTTACATAGGGATACAGCTGTCTGAAAAAACGCGTTTATTTCGGGCTGAAAAACACGTTTTGAAAAGTGAGCTGTTACTGACCCATAACTTACATGGGGTTGACCAAACTTGCAGAAACATGTTTATTTCTGCTGAAAAACATGTTTTGACACTGTCAGCACACTGGGGTTAAGACCTGAGTGTGTGGGCTCTTCTGAGCCTTGCAGTTACATAGGGATACAGCTGTCAGAAAAAACGCGTTTATTTCGGGCTGAAAAACACGTTTTGAAAAGTGAGCTGTTACTACCCCATAAGTTACATGGGGTTGACCAAACTTGCAGAAACATGTTTATTTCTGCTGAAAAACATGTTTTGACACTGTCAGCACACTGGGGTTAAGACCTGAGTGTGTGGGCTCTTCTGAGCCTTGCAGTTACATAGGGATACAGCTGTCAGAAAAAACGCGTTTATTTCGGGCTGAAAAACACGTTTTGAAAAGTGAGCTGTTACTACCCCATAAGTTACATGGGGTTGACCAAACTTGCAGAAACATGTTTATTTCTGCTGAAAAACACGTTTTGACACTTTCAGCACACTGGGGTTAAGACCTGAGTGTGTGGGCTCTTCTGAGCCTTGCAGTTACATAGGGATACAGCTGTCTGAAAAAACGCGTTTATTTCGGGCTGAAAAACACGTTTTGAAAAGTGAGCTGTTACTGACCCATAACTTACATGGGGTTGACCAAACTTGCAGAAACATGTTTATTTCTGCTGAAAAACATGTTTTGACACTGTCAGCACACTGGGGTTAAGACCTGAGTGTGTGGGCTCTTCTGAGCCTTGCAGTTACATAGGGATACAGCTTTCAGAAAAAACGCGTTTATTTCGGGCTGAAAAACACGTTTTGAAAAGTGAGCTGTTACTACCCCATAAGTTACATGGGGTTGACCAAACTTGCAGAAACATGTTTATTTCTGCTGAAAAACACGTTTTGACACTTTCAGCACACTGGGGTTAAGACCTGAGTGTGTGGGCTCTTCTGAGCCTTGCAGTTACATAGGGATACAGCTGTCTGAAAAAACGCGTTTATTTCGGGCTGAAAAACACGTTTTGAAAAGTGAGCTGTTACTGACCCATAACTTACATGGGGTTGACCAAACTTGCAGAAACATGTTTATTTCTGCTGAAAAACATGTTTTGACACTTTCAGCACACTGGGGTTAAGACCTGAGTGTGTGGGCTCTTCTGAGCCTTGCAGTTACATAGGGATACAGATGTCAGAAAAAACGCGTTTATTTCGGGCTGAAAAACACGTTTTGAAAAGTGAGCTGTTACTGCCCCATAAGTTACATGGGGTTGACCAAACTTGCAGAAACATGTTTATTTCTGCTGAAAAACATGTTTTGACACTTTCAGCACACTGGGGTTAAGACCTGAGTGTGTGGGCTCTTCTGAGTCTTGCAGTTACATAGGGATACAGATGTCAGAAAAAACGCGTTTATTTCGGGCTGAAAAACACGTTTTGAAAAGTGAGCTGTTACTGCCCCATAAGTTACATGGGGTTGACCAAACTTGCAGAAACATGTTTATTTCTGCTGAAAAACATGTTTTGACACTTTCAGCACACTGGGGTTAAGACCTGAGTGTGTGGGCTCTTCTGAGCCTTGCAGTTACATAGGGATACAGCTGTCTTAAAAAACGCGTTTATTTCGGGCTGAAAAACACGTTTTGAAAAGTGTGCTGTTACTACCCCATAACTTACATGGGGTTGACCAAACTTGCAGAAACATGTTTATTTCTGCTGACAAACATGTTTTGACACTTTCAGCACACTGGGGTTAAGACCTGAGTGTTTGGGCTCTTCTGAGCCTTGCAGTTACATAGGGATACAGCTGTCTGAAAAAACGCGTTTATTTCGGGCTCAAAAACACGTTTTAAAAAGTGAGCTGTTACTGACCCATAAGTTACATGGGGTTGACCAAACTTGCAGAAACATGTTTATTTCTGCTGAAAAACACATTTTGACACTTTCAGCACACTGGGGTTAAGACCTGAGTGTGTGGGCTCTTCTGAGCCTTGCAGTTACATAGGGATACAGCTGTCTGAAAAAACGTGTTTATTTCGGGCTGAAAAACACGTTTTGAAAAGTGTGCTGTTACTGCCCCATAACTTACATGGGGTTGACCAAACTTGAAGAAACATGTTTATTTCTGCTGAAAAACATGTTTTGACACTTTCAGCACACTGGGGTTAAGACCTGAGTGTGTGGGCTCTTCTGAGCCTTGCAGTTACATAGGGATACAGCTGTCTGAAAAAACGCGTTTATTTCGGGCTGAAAAACACGTTTTGAAAAGTGAGCTGTTACTGACCCATAACTTACATGGGGTTGACCAAACTTGCAGAAACATGTTTATTTCTGCTGAAAAACATGTTTTGACACTTTCAGCACACTGGGGTTAAGACCTGAGTGTGTGGGCTCTTCTGAGCCTTGCAGTTACATAGGGATACAGCTGTCTGAAAAAACGCGTTTATTTCGGGCTGAAAAACACGTTTTGAAAAGTGAGCTGTTACTGACCCATAACTTACATGGGGTTGACCAAACTTGCAGAAACATGTTTATTTCTGCTGAAAAACATGTTTTGACACTTTCAGCACACTGGGGTTAAGACCTGAGTGTGTGGGCTCTTCTGAGCCTTGCAGTTACATAGGGATACAGCTGTCTGAAAAAACGCGTTTATTTCGGGCTGAAAAACACGTTTTGAAAAGTGAGCTGTTACTGACCCATAACTTACATGGGGTTGACCAAACTTGCAGAAACATGTTTATTTCTGCTGAAAAACATGTTTTGACACTGTCAGCACACTGGGGTTAAGACCTGAGTGTGTGGGCTCTTCTGAGCCTTGCAGTTACATAGGGATACAGCTGTCAGAAAAAACGCGTTTATTTCGGGCTGAAAAACACGTTTTGAAAAGTGAGCTGTTACTACCCCATAAGTTACATGGGGTTGACCAAACTTGCAGAAACATGTTTATTTCTGCTGAAAAACATGTTTTGACACTGTCAGCACACTGGGGTTAAGACCTGAGTGTGTGGGCTCTTCTGAGCCTTGCAGTTACATAGGGATACAGCTGTCAGAAAAAACGCGTTTATTTCGGGCTGAAAAACACGTTTTGAAAAGTGAGCTGTTACTGACCCATAACTTACATGGGGTTGACCAAACTTGCAGAAACATGTTTATTTCTGCTGAAAAACATGTTTTGACACTTTCAGCACACTGGGGTTAAGACCTGAGTGTGTGGGCTCTTCTGAGCCTTGCAGTTACATAGGGATACAGATGTCAGAAAAAACGCGTTTATTTCGGGCTGAAAAACACGTTTTGAAAAGTGAGCTGTTACTGCCCCATAAGTTACATGGGGTTGACCAAACTTGCAGAAACATGTTTATTTCTGCTGAAAAACATGTTTTGACACTTTCAGCACACTGGGGTTAAGACCTGAGTGTGTGGGCTCTTCTGAGCCTTGCAGTTACATAGGGATACAGCTGTCTGAAAAAACGCGTTTATTTCGGGCTGAAAAACACGTTTTGAAAAGTGAGCTGTTACTGACCCATAACTTACATGGGGTTGACCAAACTTGCAGAAACATGTTTATTTCTGCTGAAAAACATGTTTTGACACTTTCAGCACACTGGGGTTAAGACCTGAGTGTGTGGGCTCTTCTGAGCCTTGCAGTTACATAGGGATACAGCTGTCAGAAAAAACGCGTTTATTTCGGGCTGAAAAACACGTTTTGAAAAGTGAGCTGTTACTACCCCATAAGTTACATGGGGTTGACCAAACTTGCAGAAACATGTTTATTTCTGCTGAAAAACATGTTTTGACACTGTCAGCACACTGGGGTTAAGACCTGAGTGTGTGGGCTCTTCTGAGCCTTGCAGTTACATAGGGATACAGCTGTCAGAAAAAACGCGTTTATTTCGGGCTGAAAAACACGTTTTGAAAAGTGAGCTGTTACTGACCCATAACTTACATGGGGTTGACCAAACTTGCAGAAACATGTTTATTTCTGCTGAAAAACATGTTTTGACACTTTCAGCACACTGGGGTTAAGACCTGAGTGTGTGGGCTCTTCTGAGCCTTGCAGTTACATAGGGATACAGATGTCAGAAAAAACGCGTTTATTTCGGGCTGAAAAACACGTTTTGAAAAGTGAGCTGTTACTGCCCCATAAGTTACATGGGGTTGACCAAACTTGCAGAAACATGTTTATTTCTGCTGAAAAACATGTTTTGACACTTTCAGCACACTGGGGTTAAGACCTGAGTGTGTGGGCTCTTCTGAGCCTTGCAGTTACATAGGGATACAGCTGTCTGAAAAAACGCGTTTATTTCGGGCTGAAAAACACGTTTTGAAAAGTGAGCTGTTACTGACCCATAACTTACATGGGGTTGACCAAACTTGCAGAAACATGTTTATTTCTGCTGAAAAACATGTTTTGACACTTTCAGCACACTGGGGTTAAGACCTGAGTGTGTGGGCTCTTCTGAGCCTTGCAGTTACATAGGGATACAGCTGTCTGAAAAAACGCGTTTATTTCGGGTTGAAAAACACGTTTTGAAAAGTGAGCTGTTACTGCCCCATAACTTACATGGGGTTGACCAAACTTGCAGAAACATGTTTATTTCTGCTGAAAAAACATGTTTTGACACTTTCAGCACACTGGGGTTAAGACCTGAGTGTGTGGGCTCTTCTGAGCCTTGCAGTTACATAGGGATACAGCTGTCTGAAAAAACGCGTTTATTTCGGGCTGAAAAACACGTTTTGAAAAGTGAGCTGTTACTGACCCATAACTTACATGGGGTTGACCAAACTTGCAGAAACATGTTTATTTCTGCTGAAAAACACGTTTTGACACTTTCAGCACACTGGGGTTAAGACCTGAGTGTGTGGGCTCTTCTGAGCCTTGCAGTTACATAGGGATACAGCTGTCTGAAAAAACGCGTTTATTTCGGGCTGAAAAACACGTTTTGAAAAGTGAGCTGTTACTGACCCATAACTTACATGGGGTTGACCAAACTTGCAGAAACATGTTTATTTCTGCTGAAAAACATGTTTTGACACTTTCAGCACACTGGGGTTAAGACCTGAGTGTGTGGGCTCTTCTGAGTCTTGCAGTTACATAGGGATACAGATGTCAGAAAAAACGCGTTTATTTCGGGCTGAAAAACACGTTTTGAAAAGTGAGCTGTTACTGCCCCATAAGTTACATGGGGTTGACCAAACTTGCAGAAACATGTTTATTTCTGCTGAAAAACATGTTTTGACACTTTCAGCACACTGGGGTTAAGACCTGAGTGTGTGGGCTCTTCTGAGCCTTGCAGTTACATAGGGATACAGCTGTCTGAAAAAACGCGTTTATTTCGGGCTGAAAAACACGTTTTGAAAAGTGAGCTGTTACTGACCCATAACTTACATGGGGTTGACCAAACTTGCAGAAACATGTTTATTTCTGCTGAAAAACATGTTTTGACACTGTCAGCACACTGGGGTTAAGACCTGAGTGTGTGGGCTCTTCTGTGCCTTGCAGTTACATAGGGATACAGCTGTCTGAAAAAACGCGTTTATTTCGGGCTGAAAAACACGTTTTGAAAAGTGAGCTGTTACTGCCCCATAAGTTACATGGGGTTGACCAAACTTGCAGAAACATGTTTATTTCTGCTGAAAAACACGTTTTGACACTTTCAGCACACTGGGGTTAAGACCTGAGTGTGTGGGCTCTTCTGAGCCTTGCAGTTACATAGGGATACAGCTGTCTGAAAAAACGCGTTTATTTCGGGCTGAAAAACACGTTTTGAAAAGTGAGCTGTTACTGACCCATAACTTACATGGGGTTGACCAAACTTGCAGAAACATGTTTATTTCTGCTGAAAAACATGTTTTGACACTTTCAGCACACTGGGGTTAAGACCTGAGTGTGTGGGCTCTTCTGAGTCTTGCAGTTACATAGGGATACAGATGTCAGAAAAAACGCGTTTATTTCGGGCTGAAAAACACGTTTTGAAAAGTGAGCTGTTACTGCCCCATAAGTTACATGGGGTTGACCAAACTTGCAGAAACATGTTTATTTCTGCTGAAAAACATGTTTTGACACTTTCAGCACACTGGGGTTAAGACCTGAGTGTGTGGGCTCTTCTGAGCCTTGCAGTTACATAGGGATACAGCTGTCTTAAAAAACGCGTTTATTTCGGGCTGAAAAACACGTTTTGAAAAGTGTGCTGTTACTACCCCATAACTTACATGGGGTTGACCAAACTTGCAGAAACATGTTTATTTCTGCTGACAAACATGTTTTGACACTTTCAGCACACTGGGGTTAAGACCTGAGTGTGTGGGCTCTTCTGTGCCTTGCAGTTACATAGGGATACAGCTGTCTGAAAAAACGCGTTTATTTCGGGCTGAAAAACACGTTTTGAAAAGTGAGCTGTTACTGACCCATAACTTACATGGGGTTGACCAAACTTGCAGAAACATGTTTATTTCTGCTGAAAAACATGTTTTGACACTTTCAGCACACTGGGGTTAAGACCTGAGTGTGTGGGCTCTTCTGAGCCTTGCAGTTACATAGGGATACAGCTGTCTGAAAAAACGCGTTTATTTCGGGCTGAAAAACACGTTTTGAAAAGTGAGCTGTTACTGACCCATAACTTACATGGGGTTGACCAAACTTGCAGAAACATGTTTATTTCTGCTGAAAAACATGTTTTGACACTTTCAGCACACTGGGGTTAAGACCTGAGTGTGTGGGCTCTTCTGAGCCTTGCAGTTACATAGGGATACAGCTGTCTGAAAAAACGCGTTTATTTCGGGCTGAAAAACACGTTTTGAAAAGTGAGCTGTTACTGACCCATAACTTACATGGGGTTGACCAAACTTGCAGAAACATGTTTATTTCTGCTGAAAAACATGTTTTGACACTGTCAGCACACTGGGGTTAAGACCTGAGTGTGTGGGCTCTTCTGAGCCTTGCAGTTACATAGGGCTACAGCTGTCAGAAAAAACGTGTTTATTTCGGGCTGAAAAACACGTTTTGAAAAGTGAGCTGTTACTGCCCCATAAGTTACATGGGGTTGACCAAACTTGCAGAAACATGTTTATTTCTGCTGAAAAACATGTTTTGACACTTTCAGCACACTGGGGTTAAGACCTGAGTGTGTGGGCTCTTCTGAGCCTTGCAGTTACATACGGATACAGCTGTCTGAAAAAACGCGTTTATTTCGGGCTGAAAAACACGTTTTGAAAAGTGAGCTGTTACTGCCCCATAAGTTACATGGGGTTGACCAAACTTGCAGAAACATGTTTATTTCTGCTGAAAAACACGTTTTGACACTTTCAGCACACTGGGGTTAAGACCTGAGTGTGTGGGCTCTTCTGAGCCTTGCAGTTACATAGGGATACAGCTGTCTGAAAAAACGCGTTTATTTCGGGCTGAAAAACACGTTTTGAAAAGTGAGCTGTTACTGACCCATAACTTACATGGGGTTGACCAAACTTGCAGAAACATGTTTATTTCTGCTGAAAAACATGTTTTGACACTGTCAGCACACTGGGGTTAAGACCTGAGTGTGTGGGCTCTTCTGAGCCTTGCAGTTACATAGGGATACAGCTGTCTGAAAAAACGCGTTTATTTCGGGGTGAAAAACACGTTTTGAAAAGTGAGCTGTTACTGACCCATAACTTACATGGGGTTGACCAAACTTGCAGAAACATGTTTATTTCTGCTGAAAAACATGTTTTGACACTTTCAGCACACTGGGGTTAAGACCTGAGTGTGTGGGCTCTTCTGAGCCTTGCAGTTACATAGGGATACAGCTGTCAGAAAAAACGCGTTTATTTCGGGCTGAAAAACACGTTTTGAAAAGTGAGCTGTTACTGCCCCATAAGTTACATGGGGTTGACCAAACTTGCAGAAACATGTTTATTTCTGCTGAAAAACATGTTTTGACACTTTCAGCACACTGGGGTTAAGACCTGAGTGTGTGGGCTCTTCTGAGCCTTGCAGTTACATAGGGATACAGCTGTCTGAAAAAACGCGTTTATTTCGGGCTGAAAAACACGTTTTGAAAAGTGAGCTGTTACTGCCCCATAAGTTACATGGGGTTGACCAAACTTGCAGAAACATGTTTATTTCTGCTGAAAAACACGTTTTGACACTTTCAGCACACTGGGGTTAAGACCTGAGTGTGTGGGCTCTTCTGAGCCTTGCAGTTACATAGGGATACAGCTGTCTGAAAAAACGCGTTTATTTCGGGCTGAAAAACACGTTTTGAAAAGTGAGCTGTTACTGACCCATAACTTACATGGGGTTGACCAAACTTGCAGAAACATGTTTATTTCTGCTGAAAAACATGTTTTGACACTGTCAGCACACTGGGGTTAAGACCTGAGTGTGTGGGCTCTTCTGAGCCTTGCAGTTACATAGGGATACAGCTGTCAGAAAAAACGCGTTTATTTCGGCCTGAAAAACACGTTTTGAAAAGTGAGCTGTTACTACCCCATAAGTTACATGGGGTTGACCAAACTTGCAGAAACATGTTTATTTCTGCTGAAAAACACGTTTTGACAGTTTCAGCACACTGGGGTTAAGACCTGAGTGTGTGGGCTCTTCTGAGCCTTGCAGTTACATAGGGATACAGCTGTCTGAAAAAACGCGTTTATTTCGGGCTGAAAAACACGTTTTGAAAAGTGAGCTGTTACTGACCCATAACTTACATGGGGTTGACCAAACTCTCAGAAACATGTTTATTTCTGCTGAAAAACATGTTTTGACACTGTCAGCACACTGGGGTTAAGACCTGAGTGTGTGGGCTCTTCTGAGCCTTGCAGTTACATAGGGATACAGCTTTCAGAAAAAACGCGTTTATTTCGGGCTGAAAAACACGTTTTGAAAAGTGAGCTGTTACTACCCCATAAGTTACATGGGGTTGACCAAACTTGCAGAAACATGTTTATTTCTGCTGAAAAACACGTTTTGACACTTTCAGCACACTGGGGTTAAGACCTGAGTGTGTGGGCTCTTCTGAGCCTTGCAGTTACATAGGGATACAGCTGTCTGAAAAAACGCGTTTATTTCGGGCTGAAAAACACGTTTTGAAAAGTGAGCTGTTACTGACCCATAACTTACATGGGGTTGACCAAACTTGCAGAAACATGTTTATTTCTGCTGAAAAACATGTTTTGACACTTTCAGCACACTGGGGTTAAGACCTGAGTGTGTGGGCTCTTCTGAGTCTTGCAGTTACATAGGGATACAGATGTCAGAAAAAACGCGTTTATTTCGGGCTGAAAAACACGTTTTGAAAAGTGAGCTGTTACTGCCCCATAAGTTACATGGGGTTGACCAAACTTGCAGAAACATGTTTATTTCTGCTGAAAAACATGTTTTGACACTTTCAGCACACTGGGGTTAAGACCTGAGTGTGTGGGCTCTTCTGAGCCTTGCAGTTACATAGGGATACAGCTGTCTGAAAAAACGCGTTTATTTCGGGCTGAAAAACACGTTTTGAAAAGTGAGCTGTTACTGACCCATAACTTACATGGGGTTGACCAAACTTGCAGAAACATGTTTATTTCTGCTGAAAAACATGTTTTGACACTTTCAGCACACTGGGGTTAAGACCTGAGTGTGTGGGCTCTTCTGAGCCTTGCAGTTACATAGGGATACAGCTGTCTTAAAAAACGCGTTTATTTCGGGCTGAAAAACACGTTTTGAAAAGTGTGCTGTTACTACCCCATAACTTACATGGGGTTGACCAAACTTGCAGAAACATGTTTATTTCTGCTGACAAACATGTTTTGACACTTTCAGCACACTGGGGTTAAGACCTGAGTGTTTGGGCTCTTCTGAGCCTTGCAGTTACATAGGGATACAGCTGTCTGAAAAAACGCGTTTATTTCGGGCTCAAAAACACGTTTTAAAAAGTGAGCTGTTACTGACCCATAAGTTACATGGGGTTGACCAAACTTGCAGAAACATGTTTATTTCTGCTGAAAAACACATTTTGACACTTTCAGCACACTGGGGTTAAGACCTGAGTGTGTGGGCTCTTCTGAGCCTTGCAGTTACATAGGGATACAGCTGTCTGAAAAAACGTGTTTATTTCGGGCTGAAAAACACGTTTTGAAAAGTGTGCTGTTACTGCCCCATAACTTACATGGGGTTGACCAAACTTGAAGAAACATGTTTATTTCTGCTGAAAAACATGTTTTGACACTTTCAGCACACTGGGGTTAAGACCTGAGTGTGTGGGCTCTTCTGAGCCTTGCAGTTACATAGGGATACAGCTGTCTGAAAAAACGCGTTTATTTCGGGCTGAAAAACACGTTTTGAAAAGTGAGCTGTTACTGACCCATAACTTACATGGGGTTGACCAAACTTGCAGAAACATGTTTATTTCTGCTGAAAAACATGTTTTGACACTGTCAGCACACTGGGGTTAAGACCTGAGTGTGTGGGCTCTTCTGTGCCTTGCAGTTACATAGGGATACAGCTGTCTGAAAAAACGCGTTTATTTCGGGCTGAAAAACACGTTTTGAAAAGTGAGCTGTTACTGACCCATAACTTACATGGGGTTGACCAAACTTGCAGAAACATGTTTATTTCTGCTGAAAAACATGTTTTGACACTTTCAGCACACTGGGGTTAAGACCTGAGTGTGTGGGCTCTTCTGAGTCTTGCAGTTACATAGGGATACAGATGTCAGAAAAAACGCGTTTATTTCGGGCTGAAAAACACGTTTTGAAAAGTGAGCTGTTACTGCCCCATAAGTTACATGGGGTTGACCAAACTTGCAGAAACATGTTTATTTCTGCTGAAAAACATGTTTTGACACTTTCAGCACACTGGGGTTAAGACCTGAGTGTGTGGGCTCTTCTGAGCCTTGCAGTTACATAGGGATACAGCTGTCTGAAAAAACGCGTTTATTTCGGGCTGAAAAACACGTTTTGAAAAGTGAGCTGTTACTGACCCATAACTTACATGGGGTTGACCAAACTTGCAGAAACATGTTTATTTCTGCTGAAAAACATGTTTTGACACTTTCAGCACACTGGGGTTAAGACCTGAGTGTGTGGGCTCTTCTGAGCCTTGCAGTTACATAGGGATACAGCTGTCTGAAAAAACGCGTTTATTTCGGGCTGAAAAACACGTTTTGAAAAGTGAGCTGTTACTGACCCATAACTTACATGGGGTTGACCAAACTTGCAGAAACATGTTTATTTCTGCTGAAAAACATGTTTTGACACTGTCAGCACACTGGGGTTAAGACCTGAGTGTGTGGGCTCTTCTGAGCCTTGCAGTTACATAGGGATACAGCTGTCTGAAAAAACGCGTTTATTTCGGGCTGAAAAACACGTTTTGAAAAGTGAGCTGTTACTGACCCATAACTTACATGGGGTTGACCAAACTTGCAGAAACATGTTTATTTCTGCTGAAAAACATGTTTTGACACTTTCAGCACACTGGGGTTAAGACCTGAGTGTGTGGGCTCTTCTGAGCCTTGCAGTTACATAGGGATACAGCTGTCTGAAAAAACGCGTTTATTTCGGGCTGAAAAACACGTTTTGAAAAGTGAGCTGTTACTGACCCATAACTTACATCGGGTTGACCAAACTTGCAGAAATATGTTTATTTCTGCTGAAAAACACATTTTGACACTTTCAGCACACTGGGGTTAAGACCTGAGTGTGTGGGCTCTTCTGAGCCTTGCAGTTACATAGGGATACAGCTGTCTGAAAAAACGTGTTTATTTCGGGCTGAAAAACACGTTTTGAAAAGTGTGCTGTTACTGCCCCATAACTTACATGGGGTTGACCAAACTTGCAGAAACATGTTTATTTCTGCTGAAAAACATGTTTTGACACTTTCAGCACACTGGGGTTAAGACCTGAGTGTGTGGGCTCTTCTGAGCCTTGCAGTTACATAGGGATACAGCTGTCTGAAAAAACGCGTTTATTTCGGGCTGAAAAACACGTTTTGAAAAGTGAGCTGTTACTGACCCATAACTTACATGGGGTTGACCAAACTTGCAGAAACATGTTTATTTCTGCTGAAAAACATGTTTTGACACTGTCAGCACACTGGGGTTAAGACCTGAGTGTGTGGGCTCTTCTGTGCCTTGCAGTTACATAGGGATACAGCTGTCTGAAAAAACGCGTTTATTTCGGGCTGAAAAACACGTTTTGAAAAGTGAGCTGTTACTGCCCCATAAGTTACATGGGGTTGACCAAACTTGCAGAAACATGTTTATTTCTGCTGAAAAACATGTTTTGACACTTTCAGCACACTGGGGTTAAGACCTGAGTGTGTGGGCTCTTCTGAGCCTTGCAGTTACATAGGGATACAGCTGTCTGAAAAAACGCGTTTATTTCGGGCTGAAAAACACGTTTTGAAAAGTGAGCTGTTACTGACCCATAACTTACATGGGGTTGACCAAACTTGCAGAAACATGTTTATTTCTGCTGAAAAACATGTTTTGACACTTTCAGCACACTGGGGTTAAGACCTGAGTGTGTGGGCTCTTCTGAGCCTTGCAGTTACATAGGGATACAGCTGTCTTAAAAAACGCGTTTATTTCGGGCTGAAAAACATGTTTTGAAAAGTGTGCTGTTACTACCCCATAACTTACATGGGGTTGACCAAACTTGCAGAAACATGTTTATTTCTGCTGACAAACATGTTTTGACACTTTCAGCACACTGGGGTTAAGACCTGAGTGTTTGGGCTCTTCTGAGCCTTGCAGTTACATAGGGATACAGCTGTCTGAAAAAACGCGTTTATTTCGGGCTCAAAAACACGTTTTAAAAAGTGAGCTGTTACTGACCCATAAGTTACATGGGGTTGACCAAACTTGCAGAAACATGTTTATTTCTGCTGAAAAACACATTTTGACACTTTCAGCACACTGGGGTTAAGACCTGAGTGTGTGGGCTCTTCTGAGCCTTGCAGTTACATAGGGATACAGCTGTCTGAAAAAACGTGTTTATTTCGGGCTGAAAAACACGTTTTGAAAAGTGTGCTGTTACTGCCCCATAACTTACATGGGGTTGACCAAACTTGAAGAAACATGTTTATTTCTGCTGAAAAACATGTTTTGACACTTTCAGCACACTGGGGTTAAGACCTGAGTGTGTGGGCTCTTCTGAGCCTTGCAGTTACATAGGGATACAGCTGTCTGAAAAAACGCGTTTATTTCGGGCTGAAAAACACGTTTTGAAAAGTGAGCTGTTACTGACCCATAACTTACATGGGGTTGACCAAACTTGCAGAAACATGTTTATTTCTGCTGAAAAACATGTTTTGACACTGTCAGCACACTGGGGTTAAGACCTGAGTGTGTGGGCTCTTCTGTGCCTTGCAGTTACATAGGGATACAGCTGTCTGAAAAAACGCGTTTATTTCGGGCTGAAAAACACGTTTTGAAAAGTGAGCTGTTACTGACCCATAACTTACATGGGGTTGACCAAACTTGCAGAAACATGTTTATTTCTGCTGAAAAACATGTTTTGACACTTTCAGCACACTGGGGTTAAGACCTGAGTGTGTGGGCTCTTCTGAGCCTTGCAGTTACATAGGGATACAGCTGTCTGAAAAAACGCGTTTATTTCGGGCTGAAAAACACGTTTTGAAAAGTGAGCTGTTACTGACCCATAACTTACATGGGGTTGACCAAACTTGCAGAAACATGTTTATTTCTGCTGAAAAACATGTTTTGACACTTTCAGCACACTGGGGTTAAGACCTGAGTGTGTGGGCTCTTCTGAGCCTTGCAGTTACATAGGGATACAGCTGTCTGAAAAAACGCGTTTATTTCGGGCTGAAAAACACGTTTTGAAAAGTGAGCTGTTACTGACCCATAACTTACATGGGGTTGACCAAACTTGCAGAAACATGTTTATTTCTGCTGAAAAACATGTTTTGACACTGTCAGCACACTGGGGTTAAGACCTGAGTGTGTGGGCTCTTCTGAGCCTTGCAGTTACATAGGGATACAGCTGTCAGAAAAAACGTGTTTATTTCGGGCTGAAAAACACGTTTTGAAAAGTGAGCTGTTACTGCCCCATAAGTTACATGGGGTTGACCAAACTTGCAGAAACATGTTTATTTCTGCTGAAAAACATGTTTTGACACTTTCAGCACACTGGGGTTAAGACCTGAGTGTGTGGGCTCTTCTGAGCCTTGCAGTTACATACGGATACAGCTGTCTGAAAAAACGCGTTTATTTCGGGCTGAAAAACACGTTTTGAAAAGTGAGCTGTTACTGCCCCATAAGTTACATGGGGTTGACCAAACTTGCAGAAACATGTTTATTTCTGCTGAAAAACACGTTTTGACACTTTCAGCACACTGGGGTTAAGACCTGAGTGTGTGGGCTCTTCTGAGCCTTGCAGTTACATAGGGATACAGCTGTCTGAAAAAACGCGTTTATTTCGGGCTGAAAAACTCGTTTTGAAAAGTGAGCTGTTACTGACCCATAACTTACATGGGGTTGACCAAACTTGCAGAAACATGTTTATTTCTGCTGAAAAACATGTTTTGACACTGTCAGCACACTGGGGTTAAGACCTGAGTGTGTGGGCTCTTCTGAGCCTTGCAGTTACATAGGGATACAGCTGTCTGAAAAAACGCGTTTATTTCGGGGTGAAAAACACGTTTTGAAAAGTGAGCTGTTACTGCCCCATAAGTTACATGGGGTTGACCAAACTTGCAGAAACATGTTTATTTCTGCTGAAAAACATGTTTTGACACTTTCAGCACACTGGGGTTAAGACCTGAGTGTGTGGGCTCTTCTGAGCCTTGCAGTTACATAGGGATACAGCTGTCTGAAAAAACGCGTTTATTTCGGGCTGAAAAACACGTTTTGAAAAGTGAGCTGTTACTGCCCCATAAGTTACATGGGGTTGACCAAACTTGCAGAAACATGTTTATTTCTGCTGAAAAACATGTTTTGACACTTTCAGCACACTGGGGTTAAGACCTGAGTGTGTGGGCTCTTCTGAGCCTTGCAGTTACATAGGGATACAGCTGTCTGAAAAAACGCGTTTATTTCGGGCTGAAAAACACGTTTTGAAAAGTGAGCTGTTACTGACCCATAACTTACATGGGGTTGACCAAACTTGCAGAAACATGTTTATTTCTGCTGAAAAACATGTTTTGACACTGTCAGCACACTGGGGTTAAGACCTGAGTGTGTGGGCTCTTCTGAGCCTTGCAGTTACATAGGGATACAGCTGTCTGAAAAAACGCGTTTATTTCGGGCTGAAAAACACGTTTTGAAAAGTGAGCTGTTACTGACCCATAACTTACATGGGGTTGACCAAACTTGCAGAAACATGTTTATTTCTGCTGAAAAACATGTTTTGACACTGTCAGCACACTGGGGTTAAGACCTGAGTGTGTGGGCTCTTCTGAGCCTTGCAGTTACATAGGGATACAGCTGTCAGAAAAAACGCGTTTATTTCGGCCTGAAAAACACGTTTTGAAAAGTGAGCTGTTACTACCCCATAAGTTACATGGAGTTGACCAAACTTGCAGAAACATGTTTATTTCTGCTGAAAAACACGTTTTGACACTTTCAGCACACTGGGGTTAAGACCTGAGTGTGTGGGCTCTTCTGAGCCTTGCAGTTACATAGGGATACAGCTGTCTGAAAAAACGCGTTTATTTCGGGCTGAAAAACACGTTTTGAAAAGTGAGCTGTTACTGACCCATAACTTACATGGGGTTGACCAAACTCTCAGAAACATGTTTATTTCTGCTGAAAAACATGTTTTGACACTGTCAGCACACTGGGGTTAAGACCTGAGTGTGTGGGCTCTTCTGAGCCTTGCAGTTACATAGGGATACAGCTTTCAGAAAAAACGCGTTTATTTCGGGCTGAAAAACACGTTTTGAAAAGTGAGCTGTTACTACCCCATAAGTTACATGGGGTTGACCAAACTTGCAGAAACATGTTTATTTCTGCTGAAAAACACGTTTTGACACTTTCAGCACACTGGGGTTAAGACCTGAGTGTGTGGGCTCTTCTGAGCCTTGCAGTTACATAGGGATACAGCTGTCTGAAAAAACGCGTTTATTTCGGGCTGAAAAACACGTTTTGAAAAGTGAGCTGTTACTGACCCATAACTTACATGGGGTTGACCAAACTTGCAGAAACATGTTTATTTCTGCTGAAAAACATGTTTTGACACTTTCAGCACACTGGGGTTAAGACCTGAGTGTGTGGGCTCTTCTGAGTCTTGCAGTTACATAGGGATACAGATGTCAGAAAAAACGCGTTTATTTCGGGCTGAAAAACACGTTTTGAAAAGTGAGCTGTTACTGCCCCATAAGTTACATGGGGTTGACCAAACTTGCAGAAACATGTTTATTTCTGCTGAAAAACATGTTTTGACACTTTCAGCACACTGGGGTTAAGACCTGAGTGTGTGGGCTCTTCTGAGCCTTGCAGTTACATAGGGATACAGCTGTCTGAAAAAACGCGTTTATTTCGGGCTGAAAAACACGTTTTGAAAAGTGAGCTGTTACTGACCCATAACTTACATGGGGTTGACCAAACTTGCAGAAACATGTTTATTTCTGCTGAAAAACATGTTTTGACACTTTCAGCACACTGGGGTTAAGACCTGAGTGTGTGGGCTCTTCTGAGCCTTGCAGTTACATAGGGATACAGCTATCTTAAAAAAACGCGTTTATTTCGGGCTGAAAAACACGTTTTGAAAAGTGTGCTGTTACTACCCCATAACTTACATGGGGTTGACCAAACTTGCAGAAACATGTTTATTTCTGCTGACAAACATGTTTTGACACTTTCAGCACACTGGGGTTAAGACCTGAGTGTTTGGGCTCTTCTGAGCCTTGCAGTTACATAGGGATACAGCTGTCTGAAAAAACGCGTTTATTTCGGGCTCAAAAACACGTTTTAAAAAGTGAGCTGTTACTGACCCATAAGTTACATGGGGTTGACCAAACTTGCAGAAACATGTTTATTTCTGCTGAAAAACACATTTTGACACTTGCAGCACACTGGGGTTAAGACCTGAGTGTGTGGGCTCTTCTGAGCCTTGCAGTTACATAGGGATACAGCTGTCTGAAAAAACGTGTTTATTTCGGGCTGAAAAACACGTTTTGAAAAGTGTGCTGTTACTGCCCCATAACTTACATGGGGTTGACCAAACTTGAAGAAACATGTTTATTTCTGCTGAAAAACATGTTTTGACACTTTCAGCACACTGGGGTTAAGACCTGAGTGTGTGGGCTCTTCTGAGCCTTGCAGTTACATAGGGATACAGCTGTCTGAAAAAACGCGTTTATTTCGGGCTGAAAAACACGTTTTGAAAAGTGAGCTGTTACTGACCCATAACTTACATGGGGTTGACCAAACTTGCAGAAACATGTTTATTTCTGCTGAAAAACATGTTTTGACACTGTCAGCACACTGGGGTTAAGACCTGAGTGTGTGGGCTCTTCTGTGCCTTGCAGTTACATAGGGATACAGCTGTCTGAAAAAACGCGTTTATTTCGGGCTGAAAAACACGTTTTGAAAAGTGAGCTGTTACTGACCCATAACTTACATGGGGTTGACCAAACTTGCAGAAACATGTTTATTTCTGCTGAAAAACATGTTTTGACACTTTCAGCACACTGGGGTTAAGACCTGAGTGTGTGGGCTCTTCTGAGTCTTGCAGTTACATAGGGATACAGATGTCAGAAAAAACGCGTTTATTTCGGGCTGAAAAACACGTTTTGAAAAGTGAGCTGTTACTGCCCCATAAGTTACATGGGGTTGACCAAACTTGCAGAAACATGTTTATTTCTGCTGAAAAACATGTTTTGACACTTTCAGCACACTGGGGTTAAGACCTGAGTGTGTGGGCTCTTCTGAGCCTTGCAGTTACATAGGGATACAGCTGTCTGAAAAAACGCGTTTATTTCGGGCTGAAAAACACGTTTTGAAAAGTGAGCTGTTACTGACCCATAACTTACATGGGGTTGACCAAACTTGCAGAAACATGTTTATTTCTGCTGAAAAACATGTTTTGACACTTTCAGCACACTGGGGTTAAGACCTGAGTGTGTGGGCTCTTCTGAGCCTTGCAGTTACATAGGGATACAGCTGTCTGAAAAAACGCGTTTATTTCGGGCTGAAAAACACGTTTTGAAAAGTGAGCTGTTACTGACCCATAACTTACATGGGGTTGACCAAACTTGCAGAAACATGTTTATTTCTGCTGAAAAACATGTTTTGACACTGTCAGCACACTGGGGTTAAGACCTGAGTGTGTGGGCTCTTCTGAGCCTTGCAGTTACATAGGGATACAGCTGTCAGAAAAAACGCGTTTATTTCGGGCTGAAAAACACGTTTTGAAAAGTGAGCTGTTACTGCCCCATAAGTTACATGGGGTTGACCAAACTTGCAGAAACATGTTTATTTCTGCTGAAAAACATGTTTTGACACTTTCAGCACACTGGGGTTAAGACCTGAGTGTGTGGGCTCTTCTGAGCCTTGCAGTTACATACGGATACAGCTGTCTGAAAAAACGCGTTTATTTCGGGCTGAAAAACACGTTTTGAAAAGTGAGCTGTTACTGCCCCATAAGTTACATGGGGTTGACCAAACTTGCAGAAACATGTTTATTTCTGCTGAAAAACATGTTTTGACACTGTCAGCACACTGGGGTTAAGACCTGAGTGTGTGGGCTCTTCTGAGCCTTGCAGTTACATAGGGATACAGCTGTCAGAAAAAACGCGTTTATTTCGGGCTGAAAAACACGTTTTGAAAAGTGAGCTGTTACTACCCCATAAGTTACATGGGGTTGACCAAACTTGCAGAAACATGTTTATTTCTGCTGAAAAACACGTTTTGACACTTTCAGCACACTGGGGTTAAGACCTGAGTGTGTGGGCTCTTCTGAGCCTTGCAGTTACATAGGGATACAGCTGTCTGAAAAAACGCGTTTATTTCGGGCTGAAAAACACGTTTTGAAAAGTGAGCTGTTACTGACCCATAACTTACATGGGGTTGACCAAACTTGCAGAAACATGTTTATTTCTGCTGAAAAACATGTTTTGACACTGTCAGCACACTGGGGTTAAGACCTGAGTGTGTGGGCTCTTCTGAGCCTTGCAGTTACATAGGGATACAGCTTTCAGAAAAAACGCGTTTATTTCGGCCTGAAAAACACGTTTTGAAAAGTGAGCTGTTACTACCCCATAAGTTACATGGGGTTGACCAAACTTGCAGAAACATGTTTATTTCTGCTGAAAAACACGTTTTGACACTTTCAGCACACTGGGGTTAAGACCTGAGTGTGTGGGCTCTTCTGAGCCTTGCAGTTACATAGGGATACAGCTGTCTGAAAAAACGCGTTTATTTCGGGCTGAAAAACACGTTTTGAAAAGTGAGCTGTTACTGACCCATAACTTACATGGGGTTGACCAAACTTGCAGAAACATGTTTATTTCTGCTGA
Organism: Lepisosteus oculatus; assembly: GCF_040954835.1. Taxonomy (NCBI): domain Eukaryota; kingdom Metazoa; phylum Chordata; class Actinopteri; order Semionotiformes; family Lepisosteidae; genus Lepisosteus; species Lepisosteus oculatus. The sequence goes on from NW_027167982.1 coordinate 49,344, forward strand.
AAAACATGTTTTGACACTTTCAGCACACTGGGGTTAAGACCTGAGTGTGTGGGCTCTTCTGAGTCTTGCAGTTACATAGGGATACAGATGTCAGAAAAAACGCGTTTATTTCCGGCTGAAAAACACGTTTTGAAAAGTGAGCTGTTACTGCCCCATAAGTTACATGGGGTTGACCAAACTTGCAGAAACATGTTTATTTCTGCTGAAAAACATGTTTTGACACTTTCAGCACACTGGGGTTAAGACCTGAGTGTGTGGGCTCTTCTGAGCCTTGCAGTTACATAGGGATACAGCTGTCTGAAAAAACGCGTTTATTTCGGGCTGAAAAACACGTTTTGAAAAGTGAGCTGTTACTGACCCATAACTTACATGGGGTTGACCAAACTTGCAGAAACATGTTTATTTCTGCTGAAAAACATGTTTTGACACTTTCAGCACACTGGGGTTAAGACCTGAGTGTGTGGGCTCTTCTGAGCCTTGCAGTTACATAGGGATACAGCTGTCAGAAAAAACGCGTTTATTTCGGGCTGAAAAACACGTTTTGAAAAGTGAGCTGTTACTGACCCATAACTTACATCGGGTTGACCAAACTTGCAGAAATATGTTTATTTCTGCTGAAAAACACATTTTGACACTTTCAGCACACTGGGGTTAAGACCTGAGTGTGTGGGCTCTTCTGAGCCTTGCAGTTACATAGGGATACAGCTGTCTGAAAAAACGTGTTTATTTCGGGCTGAAAAACACGTTTTGAAAAGTGTGCTGTTACTGCCCCATAACTTACATGGGGTTGACCAAACTTGCAGAAACATGTTTATTTCTGCTGAAAAACATGTTTTGACACTTTCAGCACACTGGGGTTAAGACCTGAGTGTGTGGGCTCTTCTGAGCCTTGCAGTTACATAGGGATACAGCTGTCTGAAAAAACGCGTTTATTTCGGGCTGAAAAACACGTTTTGAAAAGTGAGCTGTTACTGACCCATAACTTACATGGGGTTGACCAAACTTGCAGAAACATGTTTATTTCTGCTGAAAAACATGTTTTGACACTGTCAGCACACTGGGGTTAAGACCTGAGTGTGTGGGCTCTTCTGTGCCTTGCAGTTACATAGGGATACAGCTGTCTGAAAAAACGCGTTTATTTCGGGCTGAAAAACACGTTTTGAAAAGTGAGCTGTTACTGACCCATAACTTACATGGGGTTGACCAAACTTGCAGAAACATGTTTATTTCTGCTGAAAAACACGTTTTGACACTTTCAGCACACTGGGGTTAAGACCTGAGTGTGTGGGCTCTTCTGAGCCTTGCAGTTACATAGGGATACAGCTGTCTGAAAAAACGCGTTTATTTCGGGCTGAAAAACACGTTTTGAAAAGTGAGCTGTTACTGACCCATAACTTACATGGGGTTGACCAAACTTGCAGAAACATGTTTATTTCTGCTGAAAAACATGTTTTGACACTTTCAGCACACTGGGGTTAAGACCTGAGTGTGTGGGCTCTTCTGAGTCTTGCAGTTACATAGGGATACAGATGTCAGAAAAAACGCGTTTATTTCCGGCTGAAAAACACGTTTTGAAAAGTGAGCTGTTACTGCCCCATAAGTTACATGGGGTTGACCAAACTTGCAGAATCATGTTTATTTCTGCTGAAAAACATGTTTTGACACTTTCAGCACACTGGGGTTAAGACCTGAGTGTGTGGGCTCTTCTGAGCCTTGCAGTTACATAGGGATACAGCTGTCTGAAAAAACGCGTTTATTTCGGGCTGAAAAACACGTTTTGAAAAGTGAGCTGTTACTGACCCATAACTTACATGGGGTTGACCAAACTTGCAGAAACATGTTTATTTCTGCTGAAAAACATGTTTTGACACTTTCAGCACACTGGGGTTAAGACCTGAGTGTGTGGGCTCTTCTGAGCCTTGCAGTTACATAGGGATACAGCTGTCTGAAAAAACGCGTTTATTTCGGGCTGAAAAACACGTTTTGAAAAGTGAGCTGTTACTGACCCATAACTTACATCGGGTTGACCAAACTTGCAGAAATATGTTTATTTCTGCTGAAAAACACATTTTGACACTTTCAGCACACTGGGGTTAAGACCTGAGTGTGTGGGCTCTTCTGAGCCTTGCAGTTACATAGGGATACAGCTGTCTGAAAAAACGTGTTTATTTCGGGCTGAAAAACACGTTTTGAAAAGTGTGCTGTTACTGCCCCATAACTTACATGGGGTTGACCAAACTTGCAGAAACATGTTTATTTCTGCTGAAAAACATGTTTTGACACTTTCAGCACACTGGGGTTAAGACCTGAGTGTGTGGGCTCTTCTGAGCCTTGCAGTTACATAGGGATACAGCTGTCTGAAAAAACGCGTTTATTTCGGGCTGAAAAACACGTTTTGAAAAGTGAGCTGTTACTGACCCATAACTTACATGGGGTTGACCAAACTTGCAGAAACATGTTTATTTCTGCTGAAAAACATGTTTTGACACTGTCAGCACACTGGGGTTAAGACCTGAGTGTGTGGGCTCTTCTGAGCCTTGCAGTTACATAGGGATACAGCTGTCTGAAAAAACGTGTTTATTTCGGGCTGAAAAACACGTTTTGAAAAGTGAGCTGTTACTGCCCCATAAGTTACATGGGGTTGACCAAACTTGCAGAAACATGTTTATTTCTGCTGAAAAACACGTTTTGACACTTTCAGCACACTGGGGTTAAGACCTGAGTGTGTGGGCTCTTCTGAGCCTTGCAGTTACATAGGGATACAGCTGTCTGAAAAAACGCGTTTATTTCGGGCTGAAAAACACGTTTTGAAAAGTGAGCTGTTACTGACCCATAACTTACATGGGGTTGACCAAACTTGCAGAAACATGTTTATTTCTGCTGAAAAACATGTTTTGACACTGTCAGCACACTGGGGTTAAGACCTGAGTGTGTGGGCTCTTCTGAGCCTTGCAGTTACATAGGGATACAGCTGTCTGAAAAAACGCGTTTATTTCGGGCTGAAAAACACGTTTTGAAAAGTGAGCTGTTACTGACCCATAACTTACATGGGGTTGACCAAACTTGCAGAAACATGTTTATTTCTGCTGAAAAACATGTTTTGACACTTTCAGCACACTGGGGTTAAGACCTGAGTGTGTGGGCTCTTCTGAGCCTTGCAGTTACATAGGGATACAGCTGTCAGAAAAAACGCGTTTATTTCGGGCTGAAAAACACGTTTTGAAAAGTGAGCTGTTACTGCCCCATAAGTTACATGGGGTTGACCAAACTTGCAGAAACATGTTTATTTCTGCTGAAAAACATGTTTTGACACTTTCAGCACACTGGGGTTAAGACCTGAGTGTGTGGGCTCTTCTGAGCCTTGCAGTTACATAGGGATACAGCTGTCTGAAAAAACGCGTTTATTTCGGGCTGAAAAACACGTTTTGAAAAGTGAGCTGTTACTGACCCATAAGTTACATGGGGTTGACCAAACTTGCAGAAACATGTTTATTTCTGCTGAAAAACACGTTTTGACACTTTCAGCACACTGGGGTTAAGACCTGAGTGTGTGGGCTCTTCTGAGCCTTGCAGTTACATAGGGATACAGCTGTCTGAAAAAACGCGTTTATTTCGGGCTGAAAAACACGTTTTGAAAAGTGAGCTGTTACTGACCCATAACTTACATGGGGTTGACCAAACTTGCAGAAACATGTTTATTTCTGCTGAAAAACATGTTTTGACACTGTCAGCACACTGGGGTTAAGACCTGAGTGTGTGGGCTCTTCTGAGCCTTGCAGTTACATAGGGATACAGCTGTCAGAAAAAACGCGTTTATTTCGGGCTGAAAAACACGTTTTGAAAAGTGAGCTGTTACTACCCCATAAGTTACATGGGGTTGACCAAACTTGCAGAAACATGTTTATTTCTGCTGAAAAACACGTTTTGACACTTTCAGCACACTGGGGTTAAGACCTGAGTGTGTGGGCTCTTCTGAGCCTTGCAGTTACATAGGGATACAGCTGTCTGAAAAAACGCGTTTATTTCGGGCTGAAAAACACGTTTTGAAAAGTGAGCTGTTACTGACCCATAACTTACATGGGGTTGACCAAACTTGCAGAAACATGTTTATTTCTGCTGAAAAACATGTTTTGACACTGTCAGCACACTGGGGTTAAGACCTGAGTGTGTGGGCTCTTCTGAGCCTTGCAGTTACATAGGGATACAGCTTTCAGAAAAAACGCGTTTATTTCGGCCTGAAAAACACGTTTTGAAAAGTGAGCTGTTACTACCCCATAAGTTACATGGGGTTGACCAAACTTGCAGAAACATGTTTATTTCTGCTGAAAAACACGTTTTGACACTTTCAGCACACTGGGGTTAAGACCTGAGTGTGTGGGCTCTTCTGAGCCTTGCAGTTACATAGGGATACAGCTGTCTGAAAAAACGCGTTTATTTCGGGCTGAAAAACACGTTTTGAAAAGTGAGCTGTTACTGACCCATAACTTACATGGGGTTGACCAAACTTGCAGAAACATGTTTATTTCTGCTGAAAAACATGTTTTGACACTTTCAGCACACTGGGGTTAAGACCTGAGTGTGTGGGCTCTTCTGAGTCTTGCAGTTACATAGGGATACAGATGTCAGAAAAAACGCGTTTATTTCCGGCTGAAAAACACGTTTTGAAAAGTGAGCTGTTACTGCCCCATAAGTTACATGGGGTTGACCAAACTTGCAGAAACATGTTTATTTCTGCTGAAAAACATGTTTTGACACTTTCAGCACACTGGGGTTAAGACCTGAGTGTGTGGGCTCTTCTGAGCCTTGCAGTTACATAGGGATACAGCTGTCTGAAAAAACGCGTTTATTTCGGGCTGAAAAACACGTTTTGAAAAGTGAGCTGTTACTGACCCATAACTTACATGGGGTTGACCAAACTTGCAGAAACATGTTTATTTCTGCTGAAAAACATGTTTTGACACTTTCAGCACACTGGGGTTAAGACCTGAGTGTGTGGGCTCTTCTGAGCCTTGCAGTTACATAGGGATACAGCTGTCAGAAAAAACGCGTTTATTTCGGGCTGAAAAACACGTTTTGAAAAGTGAGCTGTTACTGACCCATAACTTACATCGGGTTGACCAAACTTGCAGAAATATGTTTATTTCTGCTGAAAAACACATTTTGACACTTTCAGCACACTGGGGTTAAGACCTGAGTGTGTGGGCTCTTCTGAGCCTTGCAGTTACATAGGGATACAGCTGTCTGAAAAAACGTGTTTATTTCGGGCTGAAAAACACGTTTTGAAAAGTGTGCTGTTACTGCCCCATAACTTACATGGGGTTGACCAAACTTGCAGAAACATGTTTATTTCTGCTGAAAAACATGTTTTGACACTTTCAGCACACTGGGGTTAAGACCTGAGTGTGTGGGCTCTTCTGAGCCTTGCAGTTACATAGGGATACAGCTGTCTGAAAAAACGCGTTTATTTCGGGCTGAAAAACACGTTTTGAAAAGTGAGCTGTTACTGACCCATAACTTACATGGGGTTGACCAAACTTGCAGAAACATGTTTATTTCTGCTGAAAAACATGTTTTGACACTGTCAGCACACTGGGGTTAAGACCTGAGTGTGTGGGCTCTTCTGTGCCTTGCAGTTACATAGGGATACAGCTGTCTGAAAAAACGCGTTTATTTCGGGCTGAAAAACACGTTTTGAAAAGTGAGCTGTTACTGACCCATAACTTACATGGGGTTGACCAAACTTGCAGAAACATGTTTATTTCTGCTGAAAAACACGTTTTGACACTTTCAGCACACTGGGGTTAAGACCTGAGTGTGTGGGCTCTTCTGAGCCTTGCAGTTACATAGGGATACAGCTGTCTGAAAAAACGCGTTTATTTCGGGCTGAAAAACACGTTTTGAAAAGTGAGCTGTTACTGACCCATAACTTACATGGGGTTGACCAAACTTGCAGAAACATGTTTATTTCTGCTGAAAAACATGTTTTGACACTTTCAGCACACTGGGGTTAAGACCTGAGTGTGTGGGCTCTTCTGAGTCTTGCAGTTACATAGGGATACAGATGTCAGAAAAAACGCGTTTATTTCCGGCTGAAAAACACGTTTTGAAAAGTGAGCTGTTACTGCCCCATAAGTTACATGGGGTTGACCAAACTTGCAGAATCATGTTTATTTCTGCTGAAAAACATGTTTTGACACTTTCAGCACACTGGGGTTAAGACCTGAGTGTGTGGGCTCTTCTGAGCCTTGCAGTTACATAGGGATACAGCTGTCTGAAAAAACGCGTTTATTTCGGGCTGAAAAACACGTTTTGAAAAGTGAGCTGTTACTGACCCATAACTTACATGGGGTTGACCAAACTTGCAGAAACATGTTTATTTCTGCTGAAAAACATGTTTTGACACTTTCAGCACACTGGGGTTAAGACCTGAGTGTGTGGGCTCTTCTGAGCCTTGCAGTTACATAGGGATACAGCTGTCTGAAAAAACGCGTTTATTTCGGGCTGAAAAACACGTTTTGAAAAGTGAGCTGTTACTGACCCATAACTTACATCGGGTTGACCAAACTTGCAGAAATATGTTTATTTCTGCTGAAAAACACATTTTGACACTTTCAGCACACTGGGGTTAAGACCTGAGTGTGTGGGCTCTTCTGAGCCTTGCAGTTACATAGGGATACAGCTGTCTGAAAAAACGTGTTTATTTCGGGCTGAAAAACACGTTTTGAAAAGTGTGCTGTTACTGCCCCATAACTTACATGGGGTTGACCAAACTTGCAGAAACATGTTTATTTCTGCTGAAAAACATGTTTTGACACTTTCAGCACACTGGGGTTAAGACCTGAGTGTGTGGGCTCTTCTGAGCCTTGCAGTTACATAGGGATACAGCTGTCTGAAAAAACGCGTTTATTTCGGGCTGAAAAACACGTTTTGAAAAGTGAGCTGTTACTGACCCATAACTTACATGGGGTTGACCAAACTTGCAGAAACATGTTTATTTCTGCTGAAAAACATGTTTTGACACTGTCAGCACACTGGGGTTAAGACCTGAGTGTGTGGGCTCTTCTGTGCCTTGCAGTTACATAGGGATACAGCTGTCTGAAAAAACGCGTTTATTTCGGGCTGAAAAACACGTTTTGAAAAGTGAGCTGTTACTGACCCATAACTTACATGGGGTTGACCAAACTTGCAGAAACATGTTTATTTCTGCTGAAAAACATGTTTTGACACTTTCAGCACACTGGGGTTAAGACCTGAGTGTGTGGGCTCTTCTGAGCCTTGCAGTTACATAGGGATACAGCTGTCTGAAAAAACGCGTTTATTTCGGGCTGAAAAACACGTTTTGAAAAGTGAGCTGTTACTGACCCATAACTTACATCGGGTTGACCAAACTTGCAGAAATATGTTTATTTCTGCTGAAAAACACATTTTGACACTTTCAGCACACTGGGGTTAAGACCTGAGTGTGTGGGCTCTTCTGAGCCTTGCAGTTACATAGGGATACAGCTGTCTGAAAAAACGTGTTTATTTCGGGTTGAAAAACACGTTTTGAAAAGTGTGCTGTTACTGCCCCATAAGTTACATGGGGTTGACCAAACTTGCAGAAACATGTTTATTTCTGCTGAAAAACATGTTTTGACACTTTCAGCACACTGGGGTTAAGACCTGAGTGTGTGGGCTCTTCTGAGCCTTGCAGTTACATAGGGATACAGCTGTCTGAAAAAACGCGTTTATTTCGGGCTGAAAAACACGTTTTGAAAAGTGAGCTGTTACTGACCCATAACTTACATGGGGTTGACCAAACTTGCAGAAACATGTTTATTTCTGCTGAAAAACATGTTTTGACACTGTCAGCACACTGGGGTTAAGACCTGAGTGTGTGGGCTCTTCTGAGCCTTGCAGTTACATAGGGATACAGCTGTCTGAAAAAACGCGTTTATATCGGGCTGAAAAACACGTTTTGAAAAGTGAGCTGTTACTGACCCATAACTTACATGGGGTTGACCAAACTTGCAGAAACATGTTTATTTCTGCTGAAAAACATGTTTTGACACTGTCAGCACACTGGGGTTAAGACCTGAGTGTGTGGGCTCTTCTGAGCCTTGCAGTTACATAGGGATACAGCTGTCTGAAAAAACGCGTTTATTTCGGGCTGAAAAACACGTTTTGAAAAGTGAGCTGTTACTGACCCATAACTTACATGGGGTTGACCAAACTTGCAGAAACATGTTTATTTCTGCTGAAAAACATGTTTTGACACTTTCAGCACACTGGGGTTAAGACCTGAGTGTGTGGGCTCTTCTGAGCCTTGCAGTTACATAGGGATACAGCTGTCAGAAAAAACGCGTTTATTTCGGGCTGAAAAACACGTTTTGAAAAGTGAGCTGTTACTGCCCCATAAGTTACATGGGGTTGACCAAACTTGCAGAAACATGTTTATTTCTGCTGAAAAACATGTTTTGACACTTTCAGCACACTGGGGTTAAGACCTGAGTGTGTGGGCTCTTCTGAGCCTTGCAGTTACATAGGGATACAGCTGTCAGAAAAAACGCGTTTATTTCGGGCTGAAAAACACGTTTTGAAAAGTGAGCTGTTACTACCCCATAAGTTACATGGGGTTGACCAAACTTGCAGAAACATGTTTATTTCTGCTGAAAAACACGTTTTGACACTTTCAGCACACTGGGGTTAAGACCTGAGTGTGTGGGCTCTTCTGAGCCTTGCAGTTACATAGGGATACAGCTGTCTGAAAAAACGCGTTTATTTCGGGCTGAAAAACACGTTTTGAAAAGTGAGCTGTTACTGACCCATAACTTACATGGGGTTGACCAAACTTGCAGAAACATGTTTATTTCTGCTGAAAAACATGTTTTGACACTGTCAGCACACTGGGGTTAAGACCTGAGTGTGTGGGCTCTTCTGAGCCTTGCAGTTACATAGGGATACAGCTTTCAGAAAAAACGCGTTTATTTCGGCCTGAAAAACACGTTTTGAAAAGTGAGCTGTTACTACCCCATAAGTTACATGGGGTTGACCAAACTTGCAGAAACATGTTTATTTCTGCTGAAAAACACGTTTTGACACTTTCAGCACACTGGGGTTAAGACCTGAGTGTGTGGGCTCTTCTGAGCCTTGCAGTTACATAGGGATACAGCTGTCTGAAAAAACGCGTTTATTTCGGGCTGAAAAACACGTTTTGAAAAGTGAGCTGTTACTGACCCATAACTTACATGGGGTTGACCAAACTTGCAGAAACATGTTTATTTCTGCTGAAAAACATGTTTTGACACTTTCAGCACACTGGGGTTAAGACCTGAGTGTGTGGGCTCTTCTGAGTCTTGCAGTTACATAGGGATACAGATGTCAGAAAAAACGCGTTTATTTCCGGCTGAAAAACACGTTTTGAAAAGTGAGCTGTTACTGCCCCATAAGTTACATGGGGTTGACCAAACTTGCAGAAACATGTATATTTCTGCTGAAAAACATGTTTTGACACTTTCAGCACACTGGGGTTAAGACCTGAGTGTGTGGGCTCTTCTGAGCCTTGCAGTTACATAGGGATACAGCTGTCTGAAAAAACGCGTTTATTTCGGGCTGAAAAACACGTTTTGAAAAGTGAGCTGTTACTGACCCATAACTTACATGGGGTTGACCAAACTTGCAGAAACATGTTTATTTCTGCTGAAAAACATGTTTTGACACTTTCAGCACACTGGGGTTAAGACCTGAGTGTGTGGGCTCTTCTGAGCCTTGCAGTTACATAGGGATACAGCTGTCTGAAAAAACGCGTTTATTTCGGGCTGAAAAACACGTTTTGAAAAGTGAGCTGTTACTGACCCATAACTTACATCGGGTTGACCAAACTTGCAGAAATATGTTTATTTCTGCTGAAAAACACATTTTGACACTTTCAGCACACTGGGGTTAAGACCTGAGTGTGTGGGCTCTTCTGAGCCTTGCAGTTACATAGGGATACAGCTGTCTGAAAAAACGTGTTTATTTCGGGCTGAAAAACACGTTTTGAAAAGTGTGCTGTTACTGCCCCATAACTTACATGGGGTTGACCAAACTTGCAGAAACATGTTTATTTCTGCTGAAAAACATGTTTTGACACTTTCAGCACACTGGGGTTAAGACCTGAGTGTGTGGGCTCTTCTGAGCCTTGCAGTTACATAGGGATACAGCTGTCTGAAAAAACGCGTTTATTTCGGGCTGAAAAACACGTTTTGAAAAGTGAGCTGTTACTGACCCATAACTTACATGGGGTTGACCAAACTTGCAGAAACATGTTTATTTCTGCTGAAAAACATGTTTTGACACTGTCAGCACACTGGGGTTAAGACCTGAGTGTGTGGGCTCTTCTGTGCCTTGCAGTTACATAGGGATACAGCTGTCTGAAAAAACGCGTTTATTTCGGGCTGAAAAACACGTTTTGAAAAGTGAGCTGTTACTGACCCATAACTTACATGGGGTTGACCAAACTTGCAGAAACATGTTTATTTCTGCTGAAAAACATGTTTTGACACTTTCAGCACACTGGGGTTAAGACCTGAGTGTGTGGGCTCTTCTGAGCCTTGCAGTTACATAGGGATACAGCTGTCTGAAAAAACGCGTTTATTTCGGGCTGAAAAACACGTTTTGAAAAGTGAGCTGTTACTGACCCATAACTTACATCGGGTTGACCAAACTTGCAGAAATATGTTTATTTCTGCTGAAAAACACATTTTGACACTTTCAGCACACTGGGGTTAAGACCTGAGTGTGTGGGCTCTTCTGAGCCTTGCAGTTACATAGGGATACAGCTGTCTGAAAAAACGTGTTTATTTCGGGCTGAAAAACACGTTTTGAAAAGTGTGCTGTTACTGCCCCATAACTTACATGGGGTTGACCAAACTTGCAGAAACATGTTTATTTCTGCTGAAAAACATGTTTTGACACTTTCAGCACACTGGGGTTAAGACCTGAGTGTGTGGGCTCTTCTGAGCCTTGCAGTTACATAGGGATACAGCTGTCTGAAAAAACGCGTTTATTTCGGGCTGAAAAACACGTTTTGAAAAGTGAGCTGTTACTGACCCATAACTTACATGGGGTTGACCAAACTTGCAGAAACATGTTTATTTCTGCTGAAAAACATGTTTTGACACTGTCAGCACACTGGGGTTAAGACCTGAGTGTGTGGGCTCTTCTGTGCCTTGCAGTTACATAGGGATACAGCTGTCTGAAAAAACGCGTTTATTTCGGGCTGAAAAACACGTTTTGAAAAGTGAGCTGTTACTGACCCATAACTTACATGGGGTTGACCAAACTTGCAGAAACATGTTTATTTCTGCTGAAAAACATGTTTTGACACTGTCAGCACACTGGGGTTAAGACCTGAGTGTGTGGGCTCTTCTGAGCCTTGCAGTTACATAGGGATACAGCTGTCTGAAAAAACGCGTTTATTTCGGGCTGAAAAACACGTTTTGAAAAGTGAGCTGTTACTGACCCATAACTTACATGGGGTTGACCAAACTTGCAGAAACATGTTTATTTCTGCTGAAAAACATGTTTTGACACTTTCAGCACACTGGGGTTAAGACCTGAGTGTGTGGGCTCTTCTGAGCCTTGCAGTTACATAGGGATACAGCTGTCAGAAAAAACGCGTTTATTTCGGGCTGAAAAACACGTTTTGAAAAGTGAGCTGTTACTGCCCCATAAGTTACATGGGGTTGACCAAACTTGCAGAAACATGTTTATTTCTGCTGAAAAACATGTTTTGACACTTTCAGCACACTGGGGTTAAGACCTGAGTGTGTGGGCTCTTCTGAGCCTTGCAGTTACATAGGGATACAGCTGTCTGAAAAACGCGTTTATTTCGGGCTGAAAACACGTTTTGAAAAGTGAGCTGTTACTGCCCCATAAGTTACATGGGGTTGACCAAACTTGCAGAAACATGTTTATTTCTGCTGAAAAACATGTTTTGACACTTTCAGCACACTGGGGTTAAGACCTGAGTGTGTGGGCTCTTCTGAGCCCTTGCAGGTACATAGGGATACAGCTGTCTGAAAAAACGCGTTTATTTCGGGCTGAAAAACACGTTTTGAAAAGTGAGCTGTTACTGCCCCATAAGTTACATGGGGTTGACCAAACTTGCAGAAACATGTTTATTTCTGCTGAAAAACACGTTTTGACACTTTCAGCACACTGGGGTTAAAGACCTGAGTGTGTGGGCTCTTCTGAGCCTTGCAGTTACATAGGGATACAGCTGTCTGAAAAAACGCGTTTATTTCGGGCTGAAAAACACGTTTTGAAAAGTGAGCTGTTACTGACCCATAACTTACATGGGTTGACAAACTTGCAGAAACATGTTTATTTCTGCTGAAAAACACGTTTTGACACTTTCAGCACACTGGGGTTAAGACCTGAGTGTGTGGGCTCTTCTGAGCCTTGCAGTTACATAGGGATACAGCTTTCAGAAAAAACGCGTTTATTTCGGGCTGAAAAACACGTTTTGAAAAGTGAGCTGTTACTGCCCCATAAGTTACATGGGGTTGACCAAACTTGCAGAAACATGTTTATTTCTGCTGAAAAACATGTTTTGACACTTTCAGCCACACTGGGGTTAAGACCTGAGTGTGTGGGCTCTTCTGAGCCTTGCAGTTACATAGGGATACAGCTGTCTGAAAAAACGCGTTTATTTCGGGCTGAAAAACACGTTTGAAAAGTGAGCTGTTACTGACCCATAACTTACATGGGGTTGACCAAACTTGCAGAAACATGTTTATTTCTGCTGAAAAACATGTTTTGACACTGTCAGCACACTGGGGTTAAGACCTGAGTGTGTGGGCTCTTCTGTGCTTGCAGTTACATAGGGATACAGCTGTCTGAAAAAACGCGTTTATTTCGGGCTGAAAAACACGTTTTTGAAAAGTGAGCTGTTACTGACCCATAACTTACATGGGGTTGACCAAACTTGCAGAAACATGTTTATTTCTGCTGAAAAACATGTTTTGACACTTTCAGCACACTGGGGTTAAGACCTGAGTGTGTGGGCTCTTCTGAGCTTGCAGTTACATAGGGATACAGATGTCAGAAAAAACGCGTTTATTTCGGGCTGAAAAACACGTTTTGAAAAGTGAGCTGTTACTGCCCCATAAGTTACATGGGGTTGACCAAACTTGCAGAAACATGTTTATTTCTGCTGAAAAACATGTTTTGACACTTTCAGCACACTGGGGTTAAGACCTGAGTGTGTGGGCTCTTCTGAGTCTTGCAGTTACATAGGGATACAGATGTCAGAAAAAACGCGTTTATTTCCGGCTGAAAAACACGTTTTGAAAAGTGAGCTGTTACTGCCCCATAAGTTACATGGGGTTGACCAAACTTGCAGAAACATGTTTATTTCTGCTGAAAAACATGTTTTGACACTTTCAGCACACTGGGGTTAAGACCTGAGTGTGTGGGCTCTTCTGAGCCTTGCAGTTACATAGGGATACAGCTGTCTGAAAAAACGCGTTTATTTCGGGCTGAAAAACACGTTTTGAAAAGTGAGCTGTTACTGACCCATAACTTACATGGGGTTGACCAAACTTGCAGAAACATGTTTATTTCTGTTGAAAAACACGTTTTGACACTTTCAGCACACTGGGGTTAAGACCTGAGTGTGTGGGCTCTTCTGAGCCTTGCAGTTACATAGGGATACAGCTGTCTGAAAAAACGCGTTTATTTCGGGCTGAAAAACACGTTTTGAAAAGTGAGCTGTTACTGACCCATAACTTACATGGGGTTGACCAAACTTGCAGAAACATGTTTATTTCTGCTGAAAAACATGTTTTGACACTTTCAGCACACTGGGGTTAAGACCTGAGTGTGTGGGCTCTTCTGAGTCTTGCAGTTACATAGGGATACAGATGTCAGAAAAAACGCGTTTATTTCGGGCTGAAAAACACGTTTTGAAAAGTGAGCTGTTACTGCCCCATAAGTTACATGGGGTTGACCAAACTTGCAGAAACATGTTTATTTCTGCTGAAAAACATGTTTTGACACTTTCAGCACACTGGGGTTAAGACCTGAGTGTGTGGGCTCTTCTGAGCCTTGCAGTTACATAGGGATACAGCTGTCTGAAAAAACGCGTTTATTTCGGGCTGAAAAACACGTTTTGAAAAGTGAGCTGTTACTGACCCATAACTTACATGGGGTTGACCAAACTTGCAGAAACATGTTTATTTCTGCTGAAAAACATGTTTTGACACTTTCAGCACACTGGGGTTAAGACCTGAGTGTGTGGGCTCTTCTGAGCCTTGCAGTTACATAGGGATACAGCTGTCTGAAAAAACGCGTTTATTTCGGGCTGAAAAACACGTTTTGAAAAGTGAGCTGTTACTGACCCATAACTTACATCGGGTTGACCAAACTTGCAGAAATATGTTTATTTCTGCTGAAAAACACATTTTGACACTTTCAGCACACTGGGGTTAAGACCTGAGTGTGTGGGCTCTTCTGAGCCTTGCAGTTACATAGGGATACAGCTGTCTGAAAAAACGTGTTTATTTCGGGCTGAAAAACACGTTTTGAAAAGTGTGCTGTTACTGCCCCATAACTTACATGGGGTTGACCAAACTTGCAGAAACATGTTTATTTCTGCTGAAAAACATGTTTTGACACTTTCAGCACACTGGGGTTAAGACCTGAGTGTGTGGGCTCTTCTGAGCCTTGCAGTTACATAGGGATACAGCTGTCTGAAAAAACGCGTTTATTTCGGGCTGAAAAACACGTTTTGAAAAGTGAGCTGTTACTGACCCATAACTTACATGGGGTTGACCAAACTTGCAGAAACATGTTTATTTCTGCTGAAAAACATGTTTTGACACTGTCAGCACACTGGGGTTAAGACCTGAGTGTGTGGGCTCTTCTGTGCCTTGCAGTTACATAGGGATACAGCTGTCTGAAAAAACGCGTTTATTTCGGGCTGAAAAACACGTTTTGAAAAGTGAGCTGTTACTGCCCCATAAGTTACATGGGGTTGACCAAACTTGCAGAAACATGTTTATTTCTGCTGAAAAACACGTTTTGACACTTTCAGCACACTGGGGTTAAGACATGAGTGTGTGGGCTCTTCTGAGCCTTGCAGTTACATAGGGATACAGCTGTCTGAAAAAACGCGTTTATTTCGGGCTGAAAAACACGTTTTGAAAAGTGAGCTGTTACTGACCCATAACTTACATGGGGTTGACCAAACTTGCAGAAACATGTTTATTTCTGCTGAAAAACATGTTTTGACACTTTCAGCACACTGGGGTTAAGACCTGAGTGTGTGGGCTCTTCTGAGTCTTGCAGTTACATAGGGATACAGATGTCAGAAAAAACGCGTTTATTTCGGGCTGAAAAACACGTTTTGAAAAGTGAGCTGTTACTGCCCCATAAGTTACATGGGGTTGACCAAACTTGCAGAAACATGTTTATTTCTGCTGAAAAACATGTTTTGACACTTTCAGCACACTGGGGTTAAGACCTGAGTGTGTGGGCTCTTCTGAGCCTTGCAGTTACATAGGGATACAGCTGTCTGAAAAAACGTGTTTATTTCGGGCTGAAAAACACGTTTTGAAAAGTGAGCTGTTACTGACCCATAACTTACATGGGGTTGACCAAACTTGCAGAAACATGTTTATTTCTGCTGAAAAACATGTTTTGACACTTTCAGCACACTGGGGTTAAGACCTGAGTGTGTGGGCTCTTCTGAGCCTTGCAGTTACATAGGGATACAGCTGTCTTAAAAAACGCGTTTATTTCGGGCTGAAAAACACGTTTTGAAAAGTGTGCTGTTACTACCCCATAACTTACATGGGGTTGACCAAACTTGCAGAAACATGTTTATTTCTGCTGACAAACATGTTTTGACACTTTCAGCACACTGGGGTTAAGACCTGAGTGTTTGGGCTCTTCTGAGCCTTGCAGTTACATAGGGATACAGCTGTCTGAAAAAACGCGTTTATTTCGGGCTCAAAAACACGTTTTAAAAAGTGAGCTGTTACTGAGCCATAAGTTACATGGGGTTGACCAAACTTGCAGAAACATGTTTATTTCTGCTGAAAAACACATTTTGACACTTTCAGCACACTGGGGTTAAGACCTGAGTGTGTGGGCTCTTCTGAGCCTTGCAGTTACATAGGGATACAGCTGTCTGAAAAAACTTGTTTATTTCGGGCTGAAAAACACGTTTTGAAAAGTGTGCTGTTACTGCCCCATAACTTACATGGGGTTGACCAAACTTGAAGAAACATGTTTATTTCTGCTGAAAAACATGTTTTGACACTTTCAGCACACTGGGGTTAAGACCTGAGTGTGTGGGCTCTTCTGAGCCTTGCAGTTACATAGGGATACAGCTGTCTGAAAAAACGCGTTTATTTCGGGCTGAAAAACACGTTTTGAAAAGTGAGCTGTTACTGACCCATAACTTACATGGGGTTGACCAAACTTGCAGAAACATGTTTATTTCTGCTGAAAAACATGTTTTGACACTGTCAGCACACTGGGGTTAAGACCTGAGTGTGTGGGCTCTTCTGTGCCTTGCAGTTACATAGGGATACAGCTGTCTGAAAAAACGCGTTTATTTCGGGCTGAAAAACACGTTTTGAAAAGTGAGCTGTTACTGACCCATAACTTACATGGGGTTGACCAAACTTGCAGAAACATGTTTATTTCTGCTGAAAAACATGTTTTGGCACTTTCAGCACACTGGGGTTAAGACCTGAGTGTGTGGGCTCTTCTGAGCCTTGCAGTTACATAGGGATACAGCTGTCTGAAAAACGCGTTTATTTCGGGCTGAAAAACACGTTTTGAAAAGTGAGCTGTTACTGACCCATAACTTACATGGGGTTGACCAAACTTGCAGAAACATGTTTATTTCTGCTGAAAAACATGTTTTGACACTGTCAGCACACTGGGGTTAAGACCTGAGTGTGTGGGCTCTTCTGAGCCTTGCAGTTACATAGGGATATAGCTGTCAGAAAAAACGCGTTTATTTCGGGCTGAAAAACACGTTTTGAAAAGTGAGCTGTTACTACCCCATAAGTTACATGGGGTTGACCAAACTTGCAGAAACATGTTTATTTCTGCTGAAAAACATGTTTTGACACTTTCAGCACACTGGGGTTAAGACCTGAGTGTGTGGGCTCTTCTGAGCCTTGCAGTTACATAGGGATACAGCTGTCTGAAAAAACGCGTTTATTTCGGGCTGAAAAACACGTTTTGAAAAGTGAGCTGTTACTGACCCATAACTTACATGGGGTTGACCAAACTTGCAGAAACATGTTTATTTCTGCTGAAAAACATGTTTTGACACTTTCAGCACACTGGGGTTAAGACCTGAGTGTGTGGGCTCTTCTGAGCCTTGCAGTTACATAGGGATACAGCTGTCTGAAAAAACGCGTTTATTTCGGGCTGAAAAACACGTTTTGAAAAGTGAGCTGTTACTGACCCATAAGTTACATGGGGTTGACCAAACTTGCAGAAACATGTTTATTTCTGTTGAAAAACACGTTTTGACACTTTCAGCACACTGGGGTTAAGACCTGAGTGTGTGGGCTCTTCTGAGCCTTGCAGTTACATAGGGATACAGCTGTCTGAAAAAACGCGTTTATTTCGGGCTGAAAAACACGTTTTGAAAAGTGAGCTGTTACTGACCCATAACTTACATGGGGTTGACCAAACTTGCAGAAACATGTTTATTTCTGCTGAAAAACATGTTTTGACACTTTCAGCACACTGGGGTTAAGACCTGAGTGTGTGGGCTCTTCTGAGTCTTGCAGTTACATAGGGATACAGATGTCAGAAAAAACGCGTTTATTTCGGGCTGAAAAACACGTTTTGAAAAGTGAGCTGTTACTGCCCCATAAGTTACATGGGGTTGACCAAACTTGCAGAAACATGTTTATTTCTGCTGAAAAACATGTTTTGACACTTTCAGCACACTGGGGTTAAGACCTGAGTGTGTGGGCTCTTCTGAGCCTTGCAGTTACATAGGGATACAGCTGTCTGAAAAAACGCGTTTATTTCGGGCTGAAAAACACGTTTTGAAAAGTGAGCTGTTACTGACCCATAACTTACATGGGGTTGACCAAACTTGCAGAAACATGTTTATTTCTGCTGAAAAACATGTTTTGACACTTTCAGCACACTGGGGTTAAGACCTGAGTGTGTGGGCTCTTCTGAGCCTTGCAGTTACATAGGGATACAGCTGTCTGAAAAAACGCGTTTATTTCGGGCTGAAAAACACGTTTTGAAAAGTGAGCTGTTACTGACCCATAACTTACATCGGGTTGACCAAACTTGCAGAAATATGTTTATTTCTGCTGAAAAACACATTTTGACACTTTCAGCACACTGGGGTTAAGACCTGAGTGTGTGGGCTCTTCTGAGCCTTGCAGTTACATAGGGATACAGCTGTCTGAAAAAACGTGTTTATTTCGGGCTGAAAAACACGTTTTGAAAAGTGTGCTGTTACTGCCCCATAACTTACATGGGGTTGACCAAACTTGCAGAAACATGTTTATTTCTGCTGAAAAACATGTTTTGACACTTTCAGCACACTGGGGTTAAGACCTGAGTGTGTGGGCTCTTCTGAGCCTTGCAGTTACATAGGGATACAGCTGTCTGAAAAAACGCGTTTATTTCGGGCTGAAAAACACGTTTTGAAAAGTGAGCTGTTACTGACCCATAACTTACATGGGGTTGACCAAACTTGCAGAAACATGTTTATTTCTGCTGAAAAACATGTTTTGACACTGTCAGCACACTGGGGTTAAGACCTGAGTGTGTGGGCTCTTCTGTGCCTTGCAGTTACATAGGGATACAGCTGTCTGAAAAAACGCGTTTATTTAGGGCTGAAAAACACGTTTTGAAAAGTGAGCTGTTACTGCCCCATAAGTTACATGGGGTTGACCAAACTTGCAGAAACATGTTTATTTCTGCTGAAAAACACGTTTTGACACTTTCAGCACACTGGGGTTAAGACATGAGTGTGTGGGCTCTTCTGAGCCTTGCAGTTACATAGGGATACAGCTGTCTGAAAAAACGCGTTTATTTCGGGCTGAAAAACACGTTTTGAAAAGTGAGCTGTTACTGACCCATAACTTACATGGGGTTGACCAAACTTGCAGAAACATGTTTATTTCTGCTGAAAAACATGTTTTGACACTTTCAGCACACTGGGGTTAAGACCTGAGTGTGTGGGCTCTTCTGAGTCTTGCAGTTACATAGGGATACAGATGTCAGAAAAAACGCGTTTATTTCGGGCTGAAAAACACGTTTTGAAAAGTGAGCTGTTACTGCCCCATAAGTTACATGGGGTTGACCAAACTTGCAGAAACATGTTTATTTCTGCTGAAAAACATGTTTTGACACTTTCAGCACACTGGGGTTAAGACCTGAGCGTGTGGGCTCTTCTGAGCCTTGCAGTTACATAGGGATACAGCTGTCTGAAAAAACGTGTTTATTTCGGGCTGAAAAACACGTTTTGAAAAGTGAGCTGTTACTGACCCATAACTTACATGGGGTTGACCAAACTTGCAGAAACATGTTTATTTCTGCTGAAAAACATGTTTTGACACTTTCAGCACACTGGGGTTAAGACCTGAGTGTGTGGGCTCTTCTGAGCCTTGCAGTTACATAGGGATACAGCTGTCTTAAAAAACGCGTTTATTTCGGGCTGAAAAACACGTTTTGAAAAGTGTGCTGTTACTACCCCATAACTTACATGGGGTTGACCAAACTTGCAGAAACATGTTTATTTCTGCTGACAAACATGTTTTGACACTTTCAGCACACTGGGGTTAAGACCTGAGTGTTTGGGCTCTTCTGAGCCTTGCAGTTACATAGGGATACAGCTGTCTGAAAAAAACGCGTTTATTTCGGGCTCAAAAACACGTTTTAAAAAGTGAGCTGTTACTGAGCCATAAGTTACATGGGGTTGACCAAACTTGCAGAAACATGTTTATTTCTGCTGAAAAACACATTTTGACACTTTCAGCACACTGGGGTTAAGACCTGAGTGTGTGGGCTCTTCTGAGCCTTGCAGTTACATAGGGATACAGCTGTCTGAAAAAACTTGTTTATTTCGGGCTGAAAAACACGTTTTGAAAAGTGTGCTGTTACTGCCCCATAACTTACATGGGGTTGACCAAACTTGAAGAAACATGTTTATTTCTGCTGAAAAACATGTTTTGACACTTTCAGCACACTGGGGTTAAGACCTGAGTGTGTGGGCTCTTCTGAGCCTTGCAGTTACATAGGGATACAGCTGTCTGAAAAAACGCGTTTATTTCGGGCTGAAAAACACGTTTTGAAAAGTGAGCTGTTACTGACCCATAACTTACATGGGGTTGACCAAACTTGCAGAAACATGTTTATTTCTGCTGAAAAACATGTTTTGACACTGTCAGCACACTGGGGTTAAGACCTGAGTGTGTGGGCTCTTCTGTGCCTTGCAGTTACATAGGGATACAGCTGTCTGAAAAAACGCGTTTATTTCGGGCTGAAAAACACGTTTTGAAAAGTGAGCTGTTACTGACCCATAACTTACATGGGGTTGACCAAACTTGCAGAAACATGTTTATTTCTGCTGAAAAACATGTTTTGGCACTTTCAGCACACTGGGGTTAAGACCTGAGTGTGTGGGCTCTTCTGAGCCTTGCAGTTACATAGGGATACAGCTGTCTGAAAAACGCGTTTATTTCGGGCTGAAAAACACGTTTTGAAAAGTGAGCTGTTACTGACCCATAACTTACATGGGGTTGACCAAACTTGCAGAAACATGTTTATTTCTGCTGAAAAACATGTTTTGACACTGTCAGCACACTGGGGTTAAGACCTGAGTGTGTGGGCTCTTCTGAGCCTTGCAGTTACATAGGGATATAGCTGTCAGAAAAAACGCGTTTATTTCGGGCTGAAAAACACGTTTTGAAAAGTGAGCTGTTACTACCCCATAAGTTACATGGGGTTGACCAAACTTGCAGAAACATGTTTATTTCTGCTGAAAAACATGTTTTGACACTTTCAGCACACTGGGGTTAAGACCTGAGTGTGTGGGCTCTTCTGAGCCTTGCAGTTACATAGGGATACAGCTGTCTGAAAAAACGCGTTTATTTCGGGCTGAAAAACACGTTTTGAAAAGTGAGCTGTTACTGACCCATAACTTACATGGGGTTGACCAAACTTGCAGAAACATGTTTATTTCTGCTGAAAAACATGTTTTGACACTTTCAGCACACTGGGGTTAAGACCTGAGTGTGTGGGCTCTTCTGAGCCTTGCAGTTACATAGGGATACAGCTGTCTGAAAAAACGCGTTTATTTCGGGCTGAAAAACACGTTTTGAAAAGTGAGCTGTTACTGACCCATAACTTACATCGGGTTGACCAAACTTGCAGAAATATGTTTATTTCTGCTGAAAAACACATTTTGACACTTTCAGCACACTGGGGTTAAGACCTGAGTGTGTGGGCTCTTCTGAGCCTTGCAGTTACATAGGGATACAGCTGTCTGAAAAAACGCGTTTATTTCGGGCTGAAAAACACGTTTTGAAAAGTGAGCTGTTACTGACCCATAACTTACATGGGGTTGACCAAACTTGCAGAAACATGTTTATTTCTGCTGAAAAACATGTTTTGACACTTTCAGCACACTGGGGTTAAGACCTGAGTGTGTGGGCTCTTCTGAGCCTTGCAGTTACATAGGGATACAGCTGTCAGAAAAAACGCGTTTATTTCGGGCTGAAAAACACGTTTTGAAAAGTGAGCTGTTACTGCCCCATAAGTTACATGGGGTTGACCAAACTTGCAGAAACATGTTTATTTCTGCTGAAAAACATGTTTTGACACTTTCAGCACACTGGGGTTAAGACCTGAGTGTGTGGGCTCTTCTGAGCCTTGCAGTTACATAGGGATACAGCTGTCTGAAAAAACGCGTTTATTTCGGGCTGAAAAACACGTTTTGAAAAGTGAGCTGTTACTGCCCCATAACTTACATGGGGTTGACCAAACTTGCAGAAACATGTTTATTTCTGCTGAAAAACATGTTTTGACACTGTCAGCACACTGGGGTTAAGACCTGAGTGTGTGGGCTCTTCTGAGCCTTGCAGTTACATAGGGATACAGCTGTCAGAAAAAACGCGTTTATTTCGGGCTGAAAAACACGTTTTGAAAAGTGAGCTGTTACTACCCCATAAGTTACATGGGGTTGACCAAACTTGCAGAAACATGTTTATTTCTGCTGAAAAACATGTTTTGACACTGTCAGCACACTGGGGTTAAGACCTGAGTGTGTGGGCTCTTCTGAGCCTTGCAGTTACATAGGGATACAGCTTTCAGAAAAAACGCGTTTATTTCGGGCTGAAAAACACGTTTTGAAAAGTGAGCTGTTACTGACCCATAACTTACATGGGGTTGACCAAACTTGCAGAAACATGTTTATTTCTGCTGAAAAACATGTTTTGACACTTTCAGCACACTGGGGTTAAGACCTGAGTGTGTGGGCTCTTCTGAGTCTTGCAGTTACATAGGGATACAGATGTCAGAAAAAACGCGTTTATTTCGGGCTGAAAAACACGTTTTGAAAAGTGAGCTGTTACTGCCCCATAAGTTACATGGGGTTGACCAAACTTGCAGAAACATGTTTATTTCTGCTGAAAAACATGTTTTGACACTTTCAGCACACTGGGGTTAAGACCTGAGTGTGTGGGCTCTTCTGAGTCTTGCAGTTACATAGGGATACAGATGTCAGAAAAAACGCGTTTATTTCCGGCTGAAAAACACGTTTTGAAAAGTGAGCTGTTACTGCCCCATAAGTTACATGGGGTTGACCAAACTTGCAGAAACATGTTTATTTCTGCTGAAAAACATGTTTTGACACTTTCAGCACACTGGGGTTAAGACCTGAGTGTGTGGGCTCTTCTGAGCCTTGCAGTTACATAGGGATACAGCTGTCTGAAAAAACGCGTTTATTTCGGGCTGAAAAACACGTTTTGAAAAGTGAGCTGTTACTGACCCATAAGTTACATGGGGTTGACCAAACTTGCAGAAACATGTTTATTTCTGCTGAAAAACACGTTTTGACACTTTCAGCACACTGGGGTTAAGACCTGAGTGTGTGGGCTCTTCTGAGCCTTGCAGTTACATAGGGATACAGCTGTCTGAAAAAACGCGTTTATTTCGGGCTGAAAAACACGTTTTGAAAAGTGAGCTGTTACTGACCCATAACTTACATGGGGTTGACCAAACTTGCAGAAACATGTTTATTTCTGCTGAAAAACATGTTTTGACACTTTCAGCACACTGGGGTTAAGACCTGAGTGTGTGGGCTCTTCTGAGTCTTGCAGTTACATAGGGATACAGATGTCAGAAAAAACGCGTTTATTTCGGGCTGAAAAACACGTTTTGAAAAGTGAGCTGTTACTGCCCCATAAGTTACATGGGGTTGACCAAACTTGCAGAAACATGTTTATTTCTGCTGAAAAACATGTTTTGACACTTTCAGCACACTGGGGTTAAGACCTGAGTGTGTGGGCTCTTCTGAGCCTTGCAGTTACATAGGGATACAGCTGTCTGAAAAAACGCGTTTATTTCGGGCTGAAAAACACGTTTTGAAAAGTGAGCTGTTACTGACCCATAACTTACATGGGGTTGACCAAACTTGCAGAAACATGTTTATTTCTGCTGAAAAACATGTTTTGACACTTTCAGCACACTGGGGTTAAGACCTGAGTGTGTGGGCTCTTCTGAGCCTTGCAGTTACATAGGGATACAGCTGTCTGAAAAAACGCGTTTATTTCGGGCTGAAAAACACGTTTTGAAAAGTGAGCTGTTACTGACCCATAACTTACATCGGGTTGACCAAACTTGCAGAAATATGTTTATTTCTGCTGAAAAACACATTTTGACACTTTCAGCACACTGGGGTTAAGACCTGAGTGTGTGGGCTCTTCTGAGCCTTGCAGTTACATAGGGATACAGCTGTCTGAAAAAACGTGTTTATTTCGGGCTGAAAAACACGTTTTGAAAAGTGTGCTGTTACTGCCCCATAACTTACATGGGGTTGACCAAACTTGCAGAAACATGTTTATTTCTGCTGAAAAACATGTTTTGACACTTTCAGCACACTGGGGTTAAGACCTGAGTGTGTGGGCTCTTCTGAGCCTTGCAGTTACATAGGGATACAGCTGTCTGAAAAAACGCGTTTATTTCGGGCTGAAAAACACGTTTTGAAAAGTGAGCTGTTACTGACCCATAACTTACATGGGGTTGACCAAACTTGCAGAAACATGTTTATTTCTGCTGAAAAACATGTTTTGACACTGTCAGCACACTGGGGTTAAGACCTGAGTGTGTGGGCTCTTCTGTGCCTTGCAGTTACATAGGGATACAGCTGTCTGAAAAAACGCGTTTATTTCGGGCTGAAAAACACGTTTTGAAAAGTGAGCTGTTACTGCCCCATAAGTTACATGGGGTTGACCAAACTTGCAGAAACATGTTTATTTCTGCTGAAAAACACGTTTTGACACTTTCAGCACACTGGGGTTAAGACATGAGTGTGTGGGCTCTTCTGAGCCTTGCAGTTACATAGGGATACAGCTGTCTGAAAAAACGCGTTTATTTCGGGCTGAAAAACACGTTTTGAAAAGTGAGCTGTTACTGACCCATAACTTACATGGGGTTGACCAAACTTGCAGAAACATGTTTATTTCTGCTGAAAAACATGTTTTGACACTTTCAGCACACTGGGGTTAAGACCTGAGTGTGTGGGCTCTTCTGAGTCTTGCAGTTACATAGGGATACAGATGTCAGAAAAAACGCGTTTATTTCGGGCTGAAAAACACGTTTTGAAAAGTGAGCTGTTACTGCCCCATAAGTTACATGGGGTTGACCAAACTTGCAGAAACATGTTTATTTCTGCTGAAAAACATGTTTTGACACTTTCAGCACACTGGGGTTAAGACCTGAGTGTGTGGGCTCTTCTGAGCCTTGCAGTTACATAGGGATACAGCTGTCTGAAAAAACGTGTTTATTTCGGGCTGAAAAACACGTTTTGAAAAGTGAGCTGTTACTGACCCATAACTTACATGGGGTTGACCAAACTTGCAGAAACATGTTTATTTCTGCTGAAAAACATGTTTTGACACTTTCAGCACACTGGGGTTAAGACCTGAGTGTGTGGGCTCTTCTGAGCCTTGCAGTTACATAGGGATACAGCTGTCTTAAAAAACGCGTTTATTTCGGGCTGAAAAACACGTTTTGAAAAGTGTGCTGTTACTACCCCATAACTTACATGGGGTTGACCAAACTTGCAGAAACATGTTTATTTCTGCTGACAAACATGTTTTGACACTTTCAGCACACTGGGGTTAAGACCTGAGTGTTTGGGCTCTTCTGAGCCTTGCAGTTACATAGGGATACAGCTGTCTGAAAAAACGCGTTTATTTCGGGCTCAAAAACACGTTTTAAAAAGTGAGCTGTTACTGAGCCATAAGTTACATGGGGTTGACCAAACTTGCAGAAACATGTTTATTTCTGCTGAAAAACACATTTTGACACTTTCAGCACACTGGGGTTAAGACCTGAGTGTGTGGGCTCTTCTGAGCCTTGCAGTTACATAGGGATACAGCTGTCTGAAAAAACTTGTTTATTTCGGGCTGAAAAACACGTTTTGAAAAGTGTGCTGTTACTGCCCCATAACTTACATGGGGTTGACCAAACTTGAAGAAACATGTTTATTTCTGCTGAAAAACATGTTTTGACACTTTCAGCACACTGGGGTTAAGACCTGAGTGTGTGGGCTCTTCTGAGCCTTGCAGTTACATAGGGATACAGCTGTCTGAAAAAACGCGTTTATTTCGGGCTGAAAAACACGTTTTGAAAAGTGAGCTGTTACTGACCCATAACTTACATGGGGTTGACCAAACTTGCAGAAACATGTTTATTTCTGCTGAAAAACATGTTTTGACACTTTCAGCACACTGGGGTTAAGACCTGAGTGTGTGGGCTCTTCTGAGCCTTGCAGTTACATAGGGATACAGCTGTCTTAAAAAACGCGTTTATTTCGGGCTGAAAAACACGTTTTGAAAAGTGTGCTGTTACTACCCCATAACTTACATGGGGTTGACCAAACTTGCAGAAACATGTTTATTTCTGCTGACAAACATGTTTTGACACTTTCAGCACACTGGGGTTAAGACCTGAGTGTTTGGGCTCTTCTGAGCCTTGCAGTTACATAGGGATACAGCTGTCTGAAAAAACGCGTTTATTTCGGGCTCAAAAACACGTTTTAAAAAGTGAGCTGTTACTGAGCCATAAGTTACATGGGGTTGACCAAACTTGCAGAAACATGTTTATTTCTGCTGAAAAACACATTTTGACACTTTCAGCACACTGGGGTTAAGACCTGAGTGTGTGGGCTCTTCTGAGCCTTGCAGTTACATAGGGATACAGCTGTCTGAAAAAACTTGTTTATTTCGGGCTGAAAAACACGTTTTGAAAAGTGTGCTGTTACTGCCCCATAACTTACATGGGGTTGACCAAACTTGAAGAAACATGTTTATTTCTGCTGAAAAACATGTTTTGACACTTTCAGCACACTGGGGTTAAGACCTGAGTGTGTGGGCTCTTCTGAGCCTTGCAGTTACATAGGGATACAGCTGTCTGAAAAAACGCGTTTATTTCGGGCTGAAAAACACGTTTTGAAAAGTGAGCTGTTACTGACCCATAACTTACATGGGGTTGACCAAACTTGCAGAAACATGTTTATTTCTGCTGAAAAACATGTTTTGACACTGTCAGCACACTGGGGTTAAGACCTGAGTGTGTGGGCTCTTCTGTGCCTTGCAGTTACATAGGGATACAGCTGTCTGAAAAAACGCGTTTATTTCGGGCTGAAAAACACGTTTTGAAAAGTGAGCTGTTACTGACCCATAACTTACATGGGGTTGACCAAACTTGCAGAAACATGTTTATTTCTGCTGAAAAACATGTTTTGGCACTTTCAGCACACTGGGGTTAAGACCTGAGTGTGTGGGCTCTTCTGAGCCTTGCAGTTACATAGGGATACAGCTGTCTGAAAAACGCGTTTATTTCGGGCTGAAAAACACGTTTTGAAAAGTGAGCTGTTACTGACCCATAACTTACATGGGGTTGACCAAACTTGCAGAAACATGTTTATTTCTGCTGAAAAACATGTTTTGACACTGTCAGCACACTGGGGTTAAGACCTGAGTGTGTGGGCTCTTCTGAGCCTTGCAGTTACATAGGGATATAGCTGTCAGAAAAAACGCGTTTATTTCGGGCTGAAAAACACGTTTTGAAAAGTGAGCTGTTACTACCCCATAAGTTACATGGGGTTGACCAAACTTGCAGAAACATGTTTATTTCTGCTGAAAAACATGTTTTGACACTTTCAGCACACTGGGGTTAAGACCTGAGTGTGTGGGCTCTTCTGAGCCTTGCAGTTACATAGGGATACAGCTGTCTGAAAAAACGCGTTTATTTCGGGCTGAAAAACACGTTTTGAAAAGTGAGCTGTTACTGACCCATAACTTACATGGGGTTGACCAAACTTGCAGAAACATGTTTATTTCTGCTGAAAAACATGTTTTGACACTTTCAGCACACTGGGGTTAAGACCTGAGTGTGTGGGCTCTTCTGAGCCTTGCAGTTACATAGGGATACAGCTGTCTGAAAAAACGCGTTTATTTCGGGCTGAAAAACACGTTTTGAAAAGTGAGCTGTTACTGACCCATAACTTACATGGGGTTGACCAAACTTGCAGAAACATGTTTATTTCTGCTGAAAAACATGTTTTGACACTGTCAGCACACTGGGGTTAAGACCTGAGTGTGTGGGCTCTTCTGTGCCTTGCAGTTACATAGGGATACAGCTGTCTGAAAAAACGCGTTTATTTCGGGCTGAAAAACACGTTTTGAAAAGTGAGCTGTTACTGCCCCATAAGTTACATGGGGTTGACCAAACTTGCAGAAACATGTTTATTTCTGCTGAAAAACACGTTTTGACACTTTCAGCACACTGGGGTTAAGACATGAGTGTGTGGGCTCTTCTGAGCCTTGCAGTTACATAGGGATACAGCTGTCTGAAAAAACGCGTTTATTTCGGGCTGAAAAACACGTTTTGAAAAGTGAGCTGTTACTGACCCATAACTTACATGGGGTTGACCAAACTTGCAGAAACATGTTTATTTCTGCTGAAAAACATGTTTTGACACTTTCAGCACACTGGGTTTAAGACCTGAGTGTGTGGGCTCTTCTGAGTCTTGCAGTTACATAGGGATACAGATGTCAGAAAAAACGCGTTTATTTCGGGCTGAAAAACACGTTTTGAAAAGTGAGCTGTTACTGCCCCATAAGTTACATGGGGTTGACCAAACTTGCAGAAACATGTTTATTTCTGCTGAAAAACATGTTTTGACACTTTCAGCACACTGGGGTTAAGACCTGAGTGTGTGGGCTCTTCTGAGCCTTGCAGTTACATAGGGATACAGCTGTCTGAAAAAACGTGTTTATTTCGGGCTGAAAAACACGTTTTGAAAAGTGAGCTGTTACTGACCCATAACTTACATGGGGTTGACCAAACTTGCAGAAACATGTTTATTTCTGCTGAAAAACATGTTTTGACACTTTCAGCACACTGGGGTTAAGACCTGAGTGTGTGGGCTCTTCTGAGCCTTGCAGTTACATAGGGATACAGCTGTCTTAAAAAACGCGTTTATTTCGGGCTGAAAAACACGTTTTGAAAAGTGTGCTGTTACTACCCCATAACTTACATGGGGTTGACCAAACTTGCAGAAACATGTTTATTTCTGCTGACAAACATGTTTTGACACTTTCAGCACACTGGGGTTAAGACCTGAGTGTTTGGGCTCTTCTGAGCCTTGCAGTTACATAGGGATACAGCTGTCTGAAAAAACGCGTTTATTTCGGGCTCAAAAACACGTTTTAAAAAGTGAGCTGTTACTGAGCCATAAGTTACATGGGGTTGACCAAACTTGCAGAAACATGTTTATTTCTGCTGAAAAACACATTTTGACACTTTCAGCACACTGGGGTTAAGACCTGAGTGTGTGGGCTCTTCTGAGCCTTGCAGTTACATAGGGATACAGCTGTCTGAAAAAACTTGTTTATTTCGGGCTGAAAAACACGTTTTGAAAAGTGTGCTGTTACTGCCCCATAACTTACATGGGGTTGACCAAACTTGAAGAAACATGTTTATTTC
Organism: Lepisosteus oculatus; assembly: GCF_040954835.1. Taxonomy (NCBI): domain Eukaryota; kingdom Metazoa; phylum Chordata; class Actinopteri; order Semionotiformes; family Lepisosteidae; genus Lepisosteus; species Lepisosteus oculatus. The sequence goes on from NW_027167982.1 coordinate 78,585, forward strand.
TGCTGAAAAACATGTTTTGACACTTTCAGCACACTGGGGTTAAGACCTGAGTGTGTGGGCTCTTCTGAGCCTTGCAGTTACATAGGGATACAGCTGTCTGAAAAAACGCGTTTATTTCGGGCTGAAAAACACGTTTTGAAAAGTGAGCTGTTACTGACCCATAACTTACATGGGGTTGACCAAACTTGCAGAAACATGTTTATTTCTGCTGAAAAACATGTTTTGACACTTTCAGCACACTGGGGTTAAGACCTGAGTGTGTGGGCTCTTCTGAGCCTTGCAGTTACATAGGGATACAGCTGTCTTAAAAAACGCGTTTATTTCGGGCTGAAAAACACGTTTTGAAAAGTGTGCTGTTACTACCCCATAACTTACATGGGGTTGACCAAACTTGCAGAAACATGTTTATTTCTGCTGACAAACATGTTTTGACACTTTCAGCACACTGGGGTTAAGACCTGAGTGTTTGGGCTCTTCTGAGCCTTGCAGTTACATAGGGATACAGCTGTCTGAAAAAACGCGTTTATTTCGGGCTCAAAAACACGTTTTAAAAAGTGAGCTGTTACTGAGCCATAAGTTACATGGGGTTGACCAAACTTGCAGAAACATGTTTATTTCTGCTGAAAAACACATTTTGACACTTTCAGCACACTGGGGTTAAGACCTGAGTGTGTGGGCTCTTCTGAGCCTTGCAGTTACATAGGGATACAGCTGTCTGAAAAAACTTGTTTATTTCGGGCTGAAAAACACGTTTTGAAAAGTGTGCTGTTACTGCCCCATAACTTACATGGGGTTGACCAAACTTGAAGAAACATGTTTATTTCTGCTGAAAAACATGTTTTGACACTTTCAGCACACTGGGGTTAAGACCTGAGTGTGTGGGCTCTTCTGAGCCTTGCAGTTACATAGGGATACAGCTGTCTGAAAAAACGCGTTTATTTCGGGCTGAAAAACACGTTTTGAAAAGTGAGCTGTTACTGACCCATAACTTACATGGGGTTGACCAAACTTGCAGAAACATGTTTATTTCTGCTGAAAAACATGTTTTGACACTGTCAGCACACTGGGGTTAAGACCTGAGTGTGTGGGCTCTTCTGTGCCTTGCAGTTACATAGGGATACAGCTGTCTGAAAAAACGCGTTTATTTCGGGCTGAAAAACACGTTTTGAAAAGTGAGCTGTTACTGACCCATAACTTACATGGGGTTGACCAAACTTGCAGAAACATGTTTATTTCTGCTGAAAAACATGTTTTGGCACTTTCAGCACACTGGGGTTAAGACCTGAGTGTGTGGGCTCTTCTGAGCCTTGCAGTTACATAGGGATACAGCTGTCTGAAAAACGCGTTTATTTCGGGCTGAAAAACACGTTTTGAAAAGTGAGCTGTTACTGACCCATAACTTACATGGGGTTGACCAAACTTGCAGAAACATGTTTATTTCTGCTGAAAAACATGTTTTGACACTGTCAGCACACTGGGGTTAAGACCTGAGTGTGTGGGCTCTTCTGAGCCTTGCAGTTACATAGGGATATAGCTGTCAGAAAAAACGCGTTTATTTCGGGCTGAAAAACACGTTTTGAAAAGTGAGCTGTTACTACCCCATAAGTTACATGGGGTTGACCAAACTTGCAGAAACATGTTTATTTCTGCTGAAAAACATGTTTTGACACTTTCAGCACACTGGGGTTAAGACCTGAGTGTGTGGGCTCTTCTGAGCCTTGCAGTTACATAGGGATACAGCTGTCTGAAAAAACGCGTTTATTTCGGGCTGAAAAACACGTTTTGAAAAGTGAGCTGTTACTGACCCATAACTTACATGGGGTTGACCAAACTTGCAGAAACATGTTTATTTCTGCTGAAAAACATGTTTTGACACTTTCAGCACACTGGGGTTAAGACCTGAGTGTGTGGGCTCTTCTGAGCCTTGCAGTTACATAGGGATACAGCTGTCTGAAAAAACGCGTTTATTTCGGGCTGAAAAACACGTTTTGAAAAGTGAGCTGTTACTGACCCATAACTTACATCGGGTTGACCAAACTTGCAGAAATATGTTTATTTCTGCTGAAAAACACATTTTGACACTTTCAGCACACTGGGGTTAAGACCTGAGTGTGTGGGCTCTTCTGAGCCTTGCAGTTACATAGGGATACAGCTGTCTGAAAAAACGCGTTTATTTCGGGCTGAAAAACACGTTTTGAAAAGTGAGCTGTTACTGACCCATAACTTACATGGGGTTGACCAAACTTGCAGAAACATGTTTATTTCTGCTGAAAAACATGTTTTGACACTTTCAGCACACTGGGGTTAAGACCTGAGTGTGTGGGCTCTTCTGAGCCTTGCAGTTACATAGGGATACAGCTGTCAGAAAAAACGCGTTTATTTCGGGCTGAAAAACACGTTTTGAAAAGTGAGCTGTTACTGCCCCATAAGTTACATGGGGTTGACCAAACTTGCAGAAACATGTTTATTTCTGCTGAAAAACATGTTTTGACACTTTCAGCACACTGGGGTTAAGACCTGAGTGTGTGGGCTCTTCTGAGCCTTGCAGTTACATAGGGATACAGCTGTCTGAAAAAACGCGTTTATTTCGGGCTGAAAAACACGTTTTGAAAAGTGAGCTGTTACTGCCCCATAAGTTACATGGGGTTGACCAAACTTGCAGAAACATGTTTATTTCTGCTGAAAAACACGTTTTGACACTTTCAGCACACTGGGGTTAAGACCTGAGTGTGTGGGCTCTTCTGAGCCTT
>NW_027167983.1:0-81311 GCF_040954835.1 Lepisosteus oculatus
TGGGCTCTTCTGAGCCTTCCAGTTACATAGGGATTCAGTTGTCTGAAAAAAACGCATTTATTTCGGGGCTGAAAAACACGTTTGAAAAGTGTGCTGTTACTGCCCCCATAAGTTGCATGGTTGTGACCAAACTTGCAGAAACATGTTTATTTCTGCTGAAAAACACGATTTGACACTTTCTGTACACTGGGGTTAAGAGCTGAGTGTGTGGGCTCTTCTGAGCCTTGCAGATACATAGGGATTCAGCTGACTGAAAAAACGCTTTATTTCGGGCTGAAAAACACGTTTTGAAAAGTGTGCTGTTACTGCCCCATAAGTTTCATCGGGGTGATCAAACTTGCAGAAACATGTTTATTTCTGCTGAAAAACACGTTTTGGCACTTTCTGTACACTGGGGTTAAGAGCTGAGTGTTTGGGCTCTTCTGAGCCTTCCAGTTACATAGGGATTCAGTTGTCTGAAAAAACGCATTTATTTCGGGCTGAAAAACACGTTTTGAAAAGCGTGCTGTTACTGCCCCATAAGTTGCATGGTTGTGACCAAACTTGCAGAAACATGTTTATTTCTGCTGAAAAACACGATTTGACACTTTCTGTACACTGGGGTTAAGAGCTGAGTGTGTGGGCTCTTCTGAGCCTTGCAGATACATAGAGATTCAGCTGTCTGAAAAAACGCGTAAATTTCGGGCTGAAAAACACGTTTTGAAAAGTGTGCTGTTACCTCCCCATAAATTGCATGGTGTGACCAAACATGCAGAAACATGTTTATTTCTGCTGAAAAACATGTTTTGACACTTTCTGTACACTGGGGTTAAGAGCTGAGTGTGTGGGCTCTTTTGAGCCTTGCAGTTACATAGGGATTCAGTTGTCTGAAAAAACGTGTTTATTTCGGGCTGAAAAACACGTTTTGAAAAGTGAGCTGTTACTGACCCATACCTTACATGGGGGTGACCAAACTTGCAGAAACATGTTTATTTCTGCTGAAAACCAGTTTTGACACTTTCTGTACACTGGGGTTAAGAGCTGAGTGTGTGGGCTCTTCTGAGCCTTGCAGTTACATAGGGATTCAGTTGTCTGAATAAACGCGTTTATTTCAGGCTGAAAAACACGTTTTGAAAAGTGAGCTGTTACTGCCCCATAACGTACATGGTTGTGACCAAACTTGCAGAAACATGTTTATTTCTGCTGAAAAACAAGTTTTGACACTTTCTGTACACTGGGGTTAAGACTGAGTGTGTGGGCTCTTCTGAGCCTTGCAGTTACATAGGGATTCAGTTGTCTGAAAAAACGCGTTTATTTAGGGCTGAAAAACACGTTTTGAAAAGTGTGCTGTTACTGCCCTTAAGTTGCATGGTTGTGACCAAACTTGCAGAAACATGTTTATTTCTGCTGAAAAACACGTTATGACACTTTCTGTACACTGGGGTTAAGAGCTGAGTGTGTGGGCTCTTCTGAGCCTTGCAGTTACACAATGATTCAGCTGTATGAAAAAACGCGTTTATTTCGGGCTGAAAAACACGTTTTGAAAAGTGTGCTGTTACTGCCCCATAAGTTTCATGGGGGTGATCAAACTTGCAGAAACATGTTTATTTCTGCTGAAAAACACGTTTTGGCACTTTCTGTACACTGGTGTTAAGAGCTGAGTGTGTGGGCTCTTCTGAGCCTTGCAGTTACATAGGCATTCAGCTGTCTGAAAAAACGGGTTTATTTCGGGCTGAAAAACACGTTTTGAAAAGTGAGCTGTTACTGCCCCATAACTTACATGGGGGTGACCAAACTTGCAGAAACATGTTTATTTCTGCTGAAAAACAAGTTTTGACACTTTCTGTACACTGGGGTTAAGAGCTGAGTGTGTGGGCTCTTCTGAGCCTTGCAGTTACATAGGCATTCAGTTGTCTGAAAAAACGCATTTATTTCAGGCTGAAAAACACGTTTTGAAAAGTGAGCTGTTACTGCCCCATAAGTTTCATGGGGGTGACCAAACTTACAGAAACATGTTTATTTCTGCTGAAAAACATGTTTTGACACTTTCTGTACACTGGGGTTAAGACCTGAGTGTGTTGGCTCTTCTGAGTCTTGCAGTTACATAGGATTTCAGCTGTCTGAAAAAACGCGTTTAAATCGGGCTGAAAAACACGTTTTGAAAAGTGAGCTGTTACTGCCCCATATGTTTCTTGGGTTTGACCAAATTTGCAGAAACATGTTTATTTCTGCTGAAAAACACGATTTGACACTTTCTGTACACTGGGGTTAAGAGCTGAGTGTGTGGGCTCTTCTGAGCCTTGCAGATACATAGAGATTCAGCTGTTTGAAAAAACGCGTTTATTTCGGGCTGAAAAACACGTTTTGAAAAGTGAGCTGTTACTGCCCCATAACTTACATGGGGGTGACCAAACTTGCAGAAACATGTTTATTTCTGCTGAAAAAGAAGTTTTGACACTTTCTGTACACTGGGGTTAAGAGCTGAGTGTGTGGGCTCTTCTGAGCCTTGCAGTTACATAGGGATTTAGTTGTCTGAAAAAACGCGTTTATTTCGGGCTGAAAAACACGTTTTGAAAAGTGTGCTGTTACTGCCCCATAAGTTTCATGGGGGTGACCAAACTTGCAGAAACATGTTTATTTCTGCTGAAAAACAAGTTTTGACACTTTCTGTACACTGGGGTTAAGAGCTGAGTGTTTGGGCTCTTCTGAGCCTTCCAGTTACATAGGGATTCAGTTGTCTGAAAAAACGCATTTATTTCGGGCTGAAAAACACGTTTTGAAAAGTGTGCTGTTACTGCCCCATAAGTTGCATGGTTGTGACCAAACTTGCAGAAACATGTTTATTTCTGCTGAAAAACACGATTTGACACTTTCTGTACACTGGGGTTAAGAGCTGAGTGTGTGGGCTCTTCTGAGCCTTGCAGATACATAGGGATTCAGCTGACTGAAAAAACGCGTTTATTTCGGGCTGAAAAACACGTTTTGAAAAGTGTGCTGTTACTGCCCCATAAGTTTCATCGGGGTGATCAAACTTGCAGAAACATGTTTATTTCTGCTGAAAAACACGTTTTGGCACTTTCTGTACACTGGGGTTAAGAGCTGAGTGTTTGGGCTCTTCTGAGCCTTCCAGTTACATAGGGATTCAGTTGTCTGAAAAAACGCATTTATTTCGGGCTGAAAAACACGTTTTGAAAAGCGTGCTGTTACTGCCCCATAAGTTGCATGGTTGTGACCAAACTTGCAGAAACATGTTTATTTCTGCTGAAAAACACGATTTGACACTTTCTGTACACTGGGGTTAAGAGCTGAGTGTGTGGGCTCTTCTGAGCCTTGCAGATACATAGAGATTCAGCTGTCTGAAAAAACGCGTAAATTTCGGGCTGAAAAACACGTTTTGAAAAGTGTGCTGTTACCTCCCCATAAATTGCATGGTTGTGACCAAACATGCAGAAACATGTTTATTTCTGCTGAAAAACATGTTTTGACACTTTCTGTACACTGGGGTTAAGAGCTGAGTGTGTGGGCTCTTTTGAGCCTTGCAGTTACATAGGGATTCAGTTGTCTGAAAAAACGTGTTTATTTCGGGCTGAAAAACACGTTTTGAAAAGTGAGCTGTTACTGACCCATACCTTACATGGGGGTGACCAAACTTGCAGAAACATGTTTATTTCTGCTGAAAAACAAGTTTTGACACTTTCTGTACACTGGGGTTAAGAGCTGAGTGTGTGGGCTCTTCTGAGCCTTGCAGTTACATAGGGATTCAGTTGTCTGAATAAACGCGTTTATTTCAGGCTGAAAAACACGTTTTGAAAAGTGAGCTGTTACTGCCCCATAACGTACATGGTTGTGACCAAACTTGCAGAAACATGTTTATTTCTGCTGAAAAACAAGTTTTGACACTTTCTGTACACTGGGGTTAAGACTGAGTGTGTGGGCTCTTCTGAGCCTTGCAGTTACATAGGGATTCAGTTGTCTGAAAAAACACGTTTATTTAGGGCTGAAAAACACGTTTTGAAAAGTGTGCTGTTACTGCCCCTTAAGTTGCATGGTTGTGACCAAACTTGCAGAAACATGTTTATTTCTGCTGAAAAACACGTTATGACACTTTCTGTACACTGGGGTTAAGAGCTGAGTGTGTGGGCTCTTCTGAGCCTTGCAGTTACACAATGATTCAGCTGTATGAAAAAACGCGTTTATTTCGGGCTGAAAAACACGTTTTGAAAAGTGTGCTGTTACTGCCCCATAAGTTTCATGGGGGTGATCAAACTTGCAGAAACATGTTTATTTCTGCTGAAAAACACGTTTTGGCACTTTCTGTACACTGGTGTTAAGAGCTGAGTGTGTGGGCTCTTCTGAGCCTTGCAGTTACATAGGCATTCAGCTGTCTGAAAAAACGGGTTTATTTCGGGCTGAAAAACACGTTTTGAAAAGTGAGCTGTTACTGCCCCATAACTTACATGGGGGTGACCAAACTTGCAGAAACATGTTTATTTCTGCTGAAAAACAAGTTTTGACACTTTCTGTACACTGGGGTTAAGAGCTGAGTGTGTGGGCTCTTCTGAGCCTTGCAGTTACATAGGCATTCAGTTGTCTGAAAAAACGCATTTATTTCAGGCTGAAAAACACGTTTTGAAAAGTGAGCTGTTACTGCCCCATAAGTTTCATGGGGGTGACCAAACTTACAGAAACATGTTTATTTCTGCTGAAAAACATGTTTTGACACTTTCTGTACACTGGGGTTAAGACCTGAGTGTGTGGGCTCTTCTGAGCCTTGCAGTTACATAGGATTTCAGCTGTCTGAAAAAACGCGTTTAAATCGGGCTGAAAAACACGTTTTGAAAAGTGAGCTGTTAGTGCCCCATATGTTTCTTGGGTTTGACCAAATTTGCAGAAACATGTTTATTTCTGCTGAAAAACACGATTTGACACTTTCTGTACACTGGGGTTAAGAGCTGAGTGTGTGGGCTCTTCTGAGCCTTGCAGATACATAGAGATTCAGCTGTTTGAAAAAACGCGTTTATTTCGGGCTGAAAAACACGTTTTGAAAAGTGAGCTGTTACTGCCCCATAACTTACATGGGGGTGACCAAACTTGCAGAAACATGTTTATTTCTGCTGAAAAAGAAGTTTTGACACTTTCTGTACACTGGGGTTAAGAGCTGAGTGTGTGGGCTCTTCTGAGCCTTGCAGTTACATAGGGATTTAGTTGTCTGAAAAAACGCGTTTATTTCGGGCTGAAAAACACGTTTTGAAAAGTGTGCTGTTACTGCCCCATAAGTTTCATGGGGGTGACCAAACTTGCAGAAACATGTTTATTTCTGCTGAAAAACAAGTTTTGACACTTTCTGTACACTGGGGTTAAGAGCTGAGTGTTTGGGCTCTTCTGAGCCTTCCAGTTACATAGGGATTCAGTTGTCTGAAAAAACGCATTTATTTCGGGCTGAAAAACACGTTTTGAAAAGCGTGCTGTTACTGCCCCATAAGTTGCATGGTTGTGACCAAACTTGCAGAAACATGTTTATTTCTGCTGAAAAACATGTTTTGACACTTTCTGTACACTGGGGTTAAGAGCTGAGTGTGTGGGCTCTTTTGAGCCTTGCAGATACATAGAGATTCAGCTGTCTGAAAAAACGCGTAAATTTCGGGCTGAAAAACACGTTTTGAAAAGTGTGCTGTTACTGCCCCATAAATTGCATGGTTGTGACCAAACATGCAGAAACATGTTTATTTCTGCTGAAAAACATGTTTTGACACTTTCTGTACACTGGGGTTAAGAGCTGAGTGTGTGGGCTCTTTTGAGCCTTGCAGTTACATAGGGATTCAGTTGTCTGAAAAAACGTGTTTATTTCGGGCTGAAAAACACGTTTTGAAAAGTGAGCTGTTACTGCCCCATACCTTACATGGGGGTGACCAAACTTGCAGAAACATGTTTATTTCTGCTGAAAAACAAGTTTTGACACTTTCTGTACACTGGGGTTAAGAGCTGAGTGTGTGGGCTCTTCTGAGCCTTGCAGTTACATAGGGATTCAGTTGTCTGAATAAACGCGTTTATTTCAGGCTGAAAAACACGTTTTGAAAAGTGAGCTGTTACTGCCCCATAACGTACATGGTTGTGACCAAACTTGCAGAAACATGTTTATTTCTGCTGAAAAACAAGTTTTGACACTTTCTGTACACTGGGGTTAAGACTGAGTGTGTGGGCTCTTCTGAGCCTTGCAGTTACATAGGGATTCAGTTGTCTGAAAAAACGCGTTTATTTAGGGCTGAAAAACACGTTTTGAAAAGTGTGCTGTTACTGCCCCTTAAGTTGCATGGTTGTGACCAAACTTGCAGAAACATGTTTATTTCTGCTGAAAAACACGTTATGACACTTTCTGTACACTGGGATTAAGAGCTGAGTGTGTGGGCTCTTCTGAGCCTTGCAGTTACACAATGATTCAGCTGTATGAAAAAACGCGTTTATTTCGGGCTGAAAAACACGTTTTGAAAAGTGTGCTGTTACTGCCCCATAAGTTTCATGGGGGTGATCAAACTTGCAGAAACATGTTTATTTCTGCTGAAAAACACGTTTTGGCACTTTCTGTACACTGGTGTTAAGAGCTGAGTGTGTGGGCTCTTCTGAGCCTTGCAGTTACATAGGCATTCAGCTGTCTGAAAAAACGGGTTTATTTCGGGCTGAAAAACACGTTTTGAAAAGTGAGCTGTTACTGCCCCATAACTTACATGGGGGTGACCAAACTTGCAGAAACATGTTTATTTCTGCTGAAAAACAAGTTTTGACACTTTCTGTACACTGGGGTTAAGAGCTGAGTGTGTGGGCTCTTCTGAGCCTTGCAGTTACATAGGCATTCAGTTGTCTGAAAAAACGCATTTATTTCAGGCTGAAAAACACGTTTTGAAAAGTGAGCTGTTACTGCCCCATAAGTTTCATGGGGGTGACCAAACTTACAGAAACATGTTTATTTCTGCTGAAAAACATGTTTTGACACTTTCTGTACACTGGGGTTAAGACCTGAGTGTGTTGGCTCTTCTGAGCCTTGCAGTTACATAGGATTTCAGCTGTCTGAAAAAACGCGTTTAAATCGGGCTGAAAAACACGTTTTGAAAAGTGAGCTGTTACTGCCCCATATGTTTCTTGGGTTTGACCAAATTTGCAGAAACATGTTTATTTCTGCTGAAAAACACGATTTGACACTTTCTGTACACTGGGGTTAAGAGCTGAGTGTGTGGGCTCTTCTGAGCCTTGCAGATACATAGAGATTCAGCTGTTTGAAAAAACGCGTTTATTTCGGGCTGAAAAACACGTTTTGAAAAGTGAGCTGTTACTGCCCCATAACTTACATGGGGGTGACCAAACTTGCAGAAACATGTTTATTTCTGCTGAAAAAGAAGTTTTGACACTTTCTGTACACTGGGGTTAAGAGCTGAGTGTGTGGGCTCTTCTGAGCCTTGCAGTTACATAGGGATTTAGTTGTCTGAAAAAACGCGTTTATTTCGGGCTGAAAAACACGTTTTGAAAAGTGTGCTGTTACTGCCCCATAAGTTTCATGGGGGTGACCAAACTTGCAGAAACATGTTTATTTCTGCTGAAAAACAAGTTTTGACACTTTCTGTACACTGGGGTTAAGAGCTGAGTGTTTGGGCTCTTCTGAGCCTTCCAGTTACATAGGGATTCAGTTGTCTGAAAAAACGCATTTATTTCGGGCTGAAAAACACGTTTTGAAAAGTGTGCTGTTACTGCCCCATAAGTTGCATGGTTGTGACCAAACTTGCAGAAACATGTTTATTTCTGCTGAAAAACACGATTTGACACTTTCTGTACACTGGGGTTAAGAGCTGAGTGTGTGGGCTCTTCTGAGCCTTGCAGATACATAGGGATTCAGCTGACTGAAAAAACGCGTTTATTTCGGGCTGAAAAACACGTTTTGAAAAGTGTGCTGTTACTGCCCCATAAGTTTCATCGGGGTGATCAAACTTGCAGAAACATGTTTATTTCTGCTGAAAAACACGTTTTGGCACTTTCTGTACACTGGGGTTAAGAGCTGAGTGTTTGGGCTCTTCTGAGCCTTCCAGTTACATAGGGATTCAGTTGTCTGAAAAAACGCATTTATTTCGGGCTGAAAAACACGTTTTGAAAAGCGTGCTGTTACTGCCCCATAAGTTGCATGGTTGTGACCAAACTTGCAGAAACATGTTTATTTCTGCTGAAAAACACGATTTGACACTTTCTGTACACTGGGGTTAAGAGCTGAGTGTGTGGGCTCTTCTGAGCCTTGCAGATACATAGAGATTCAGCTGTCTGAAAAAACGCGTAAATTTCGGGCTGAAAAACACGTTTTGAAAAGTGTGCTGTTACCTCCCCATAAATTGCATGGTTGTGACCAAACATGCAGAAACATGTTTATTTCTGCTGAAAAACATGTTTTGACACTTTCTGTACACTGGGGTTAAGAGCTGAGTGTGTGGGCTCTTTTGAGCCTTGCAGTTACATAGGGATTCAGTTGTCTGAAAAAACGTGTTTATTTCGGGCTGAAAAACACGTTTTGAAAAGTGAGCTGTTACTGACCCATACCTTACATGGGGGTGACCAAACTTGCAGAAACATGTTTATTTCTGCTGAAAAACAAGTTTTGACACTTTCTGTACACTGGGGTTAAGAGCTGAGTGTGTGGGCTCTTCTGAGCCTTGCAGTTACATAGGGATTCAGTTGTCTGAATAAACGCGTTTATTTCAGGCTGAAAAACACGTTTTGAAAAGTGAGCTGTTACTGCCCCATAACGTACATGGTTGTGACCAAACTTGCAGAAACATGTTTATTTCTGCTGAAAAACAAGTTTTGACACTTTCTGTACACTGGGGTTAAGACTGAGTGTGTGGGCTCTTCTGAGCCTTGCAGTTACATAGGGATTCAGTTGTCTGAAAAAACACGTTTATTTAGGGCTGAAAAACACGTTTTGAAAAGTGTGCTGTTACTGCCCCTTAAGTTGCATGGTTGTGACCAAACTTGCAGAAACATGTTTATTTCTGCTGAAAAACACGTTATGACACTTTCTGTACACTGGGGTTAAGAGCTGAGTGTGTGGGCTCTTCTGAGCCTTGCAGTTACACAATGATTCAGCTGTATGAAAAAACGCGTTTATTTCGGGCTGAAAAACACGTTTTGAAAAGTGTGCTGTTACTGCCCCATAAGTTTCATGGGGGTGATCAAACTTGCAGAAACATGTTTATTTCTGCTGAAAAACACGTTTTGGCACTTTCTGTACACTGGTGTTAAGAGCTGAGTGTGTGGGCTCTTCTGAGCCTTGCAGTTACATAGGCATTCAGCTGTCTGAAAAAACGGGTTTATTTCGGGCTGAAAAACACGTTTTGAAAAGTGAGCTGTTACTGCCCCATAACTTACATGGGGGTGACCAAACTTGCAGAAACATGTTTATTTCTGCTGAAAAACAAGTTTTGACACTTTCTGTACACTGGGGTTAAGAGCTGAGTGTGTGGGCTCTTCTGAGCCTTGCAGTTACATAGGCATTCAGTTGTCTGAAAAAACGCATTTATTTCAGGCTGAAAAACACGTTTTGAAAAGTGAGCTGTTACTGCCCCATAAGTTTCATGGGGGTGACCAAACTTACAGAAACATGTTTATTTCTGCTGAAAAACATGTTTTGACACTTTCTGTACACTGGGGTTAAGACCTGAGTGTGTGGGCTCTTCTGAGCCTTGCAGTTACATAGGATTTCAGCTGTCTGAAAAAACGCGTTTAAATCGGGCTGAAAAACACGTTTTGAAAAGTGAGCTGTTACTGCCCCATATGTTTCTTGGGTTTGACCAAATTTGCAGAAACATGTTTATTTCTGCTGAAAAACACGATTTGACACTTTCTGTACACTGGGGTTAAGAGCTGAGTGTGTGGGCTCTTCTGAGCCTTGCAGATACATAGAGATTCAGCTGTTTGAAAAAACGCGTTTATTTCGGGCTGAAAAACACGTTTTGAAAAGTGAGCTGTTACTGCCCCATAACTTACATGGGGGTGACCAAACTTGCAGAAACATGTTTATTTCTGCTGAAAAAGAAGTTTTGACACTTTCTGTACACTGGGGTTAAGAGCTGAGTGTGTGGGCTCTTCTGAGCCTTGCAGTTACATAGGGATTTAGTTGTCTGAAAAAACGCGTTTATTTCGGGCTGAAAAACACGTTTTGAAAAGTGTGCTGTTACTGCCCCATAAGTTTCATGGGGGTGACCAAACTTGCAGAAACATGTTTATTTCTGCTGAAAAACAAGTTTTGACACTTTCTGTACACTGGGGTTAAGAGCTGAGTGTTTGGGCTCTTCTGAGCCTTCCAGTTACATAGGGATTCAGTTGTCTGAAAAAACGCATTTATTTCGGGCTGAAAAACACGTTTTGAAAAGTGGGCTGTTACTGCCCCATAAGTTGCATGGTTGTGACCAAACTTGCAGAAACATGTTTATTTCTGCTGAAAAACACGATTTGACACTTTCTGTACACTGGGGTTAAGAGCTGAGTGTGTGGGCTCTTCTGAGCCTTGCAGATACATAGGGATTCAGCTGACTGAAAAAACGCGTTTATTTCGGGCTGAAAAACACGTTTTGAAAAGTGTGCTGTTACTGCCCCATAAGTTTCATGGGGGTGATCAAACTTGCAGAAACATGTTTATTTCTGCTGAAAAACACGTTTTGGCACTTTCTGTACACTGGTGTTAAGAGCTGAGTGTGTGGGCTCTTCTGAGCCTTGCAGTTACATAGGCATTCAGCTGTCTGAAAAAACGGGTTTATTTCGGGCTGAAAAACATGTTTTGAAAAGTGAGCTGTTACTGCCCCATAACTTACATGGGGGTGACCAAACTTGCAGAAACATGTTTATTTCTGCTGAAAAACAAGTTTTGACACTTTCTGTACACTGGGGTTAAGAGCTGAGTGTGTGGGCTCTTCTGAGCCTTGCAGTTACATAGGCATTCAGTTGTCTGAAAAAACGCATTTATTTCAGGCTGAAAAACACGTTTTGAAAAGTGAGCTGTTACTGCCCCATAAGTTTCATGGGGGTGACCAAACTTACAGAAACATGTTTATTTCTGCTGAAAAACATGTTTTGACACTTTCTGTACACTGGGGTTAAGACCTGAGTGTGTGGGCTCTTCTGAGCCTTGCAGTTACATAGGATTTCAGCTGTCTGAAAAAACGCGTTTAAATCGGGCTGAAAAACACGTTTTGAAAAGTGAGCTGTTACTGCCCCATATGTTTCTTGGGTTTGACCAAATTTGCAGAAACATGTTTATTTCTGCTGAAAAACACGATTTGACACTTTCTGTACACTGGGGTTAAGAGCTGAGTGTGTGGGCTCTTCTGAGCCTTGCAGATACATAGAGATTCAGCTGTTTGAAAAAACGCGTTTATTTCGGGCTGAAAAACACGTTTTGAAAAGTGAGCTGTTACTGCCCCATAACTTACATGGGGGTGACCAAACTTGCAGAAACATGTTTATTTCTGCTGAAAAAGAAGTTTTGACACTTTCTGTACACTGGGGTTAAGAGCTGAGTGTGTGGGCTCTTCTGAGCCTTGCAGATACATAGAGATTCAGCTGTCTGAAAAAACGCGTAAATTTCGGGCTGAAAAACACGTTTTGAAAAGTGTGCTGTTACTGCCCCATAAATTGCATGGTTGTGACCAAACATGCAGAAAAATGTTTATTTCTGCTGAAAAACATGTTTTGACACTTTCTGTACACTGGGGTTAAGAGCTGAGTGTGTGGGCTCTTTTGAGCCTTGCAGTTACATAGGGATTCAGTTGTCTGAATAAACGCGTTTATTTCAGGCTGAAAAACAAGTTTTGAAAAGTGAGCTGTTACTGCCCCATAACGTACATGGGGGTGACCAAACTTGCAGAAACATGTTTATTTCTGCTGAAAAAAACGTTTTGACACTTTCTGTACACTGGGGTTAAGAGCTGAGTGTGTGGGCTCTTCTGAGCCTTGCAGTTACACAATGATTCAGCTGTATGAAAAAACACGTTTATTTCGGGCTGAAAAACACGTTTTGAAAAGTGTGCTGTTACTGCCCCATAAGTTTCATGGGGGTGATCAAACTTGCAGAAACATGTTTATTTCTGCTGAAAAACACGTTTTGGCACTTTCTGTACACTGGTGTTAAGAGCTGAGTGTGTGGGCTCTTCTGAGCCTTGCAGTTACATAGGCATTCAGCTGTCTGAAAAAACGGGTTTATTTCGGGCTGAAAAACACGTTTTGAAAAGTGAGCTGTTACTGCCCCATAACTTACATGGGGGTGACCAAACTTGCAGAAACATGTTTATTTCTGCTGAAAAACAAGTTTTGACACTTTCTGTACACTGGGGTTAAGAGCTGACTGTGTGGGCTCTTCTGAGCCTTGCAGTTACATAGGCATTCAGTTGTCTGAAAAAACGCATTTATTTCAGGCTGAAAAACACGTTTTGAAAAGTGAGCTGTTACTGCCCCATAAGTTTCATGGGGGTGACCAAACTTACAGAAACATGTTTATTTCTGCTGAAAAACATGTTTTGACACTTTCTGTACACTGGGGTTAAGACCTGAGTGTGTGGGCTCTTCTGAGCCTTGCAGTTACATAGGATTTCAGCTGTCTGAAAAAACGCGTTTAAATCGGGCTGAAAAACACGTTTTGAAAAGTGAGCTGTTACTGCCCCATATGTTTCTTGGGTTTGACCAAATTTGCAGAAACATGTTTATTTCTGCTGAAAAACACGATTTGACACTTTCTGTACACTGGGGTTAAGAGCTGAGTGTGTGGGCTCTTCTGAGCCTTGCAGATACATAGAGATTCAGCTGTTTGAAAAAACGCGTTTATTTCGGGCTGAAAAACACGTTTTGAAAAGTGAGCTGTTACTGCCCCATAACTTACATGGGGGTGACCAAACTTGCAGAAACATGTTTATTTCTGCTGAAAAAGAAGTTTTGACACTTTCTGTACACTGGGGTTAAGAGCTGAGTGTGTGGGCTCTTCTGAGCCTTGCAGATACATAGAGATTCAGCTGTCTGAAAAAACGCGTAAATTTCGGGCTGAAAAACACGTTTTGAAAAGTGTGCTGTTACTGCCCCATAAATTGCATGGTTGTGACCAAACATGCAGAAACATGTTTATTTCTGCTGAAAAACATGTTTTGACACTTTCTGTACACTGGGGTTAAGAGCTGAGTGTGTGGGCTCTTTTGAGCCTTGCAGTTACATAGGGATTCAGTTGTCTGAATAAACGCGTTTATTTCAGGCTGAAAAACAAGTTTTGAAAAGTGAGCTGTTACTGCCCCATAACGTACATGGGGGTGACCAAACTTGCAGAAACATGTTTATTTCTGCTGAAAAAAACGTTTTGACACTTTCTGTACACTGGGGTTAAGAGCTGAGTGTGTGGGCTCTTCTGAGCCTTGCAGTTACACAATGATTCAGCTGTATGAAAAAACACGTTTATTTCGGGCTGAAAAACACGTTTTGAAAAGTGTGCTGTTACTGCCCCATAAGTTTCATGGGGGTGATCAAACTTGCAGAAACATGTTTATTTCTGCTGAAAAACACGTTTTGGCACTTTCTGTACACTGGTGTTAAGAGCTGAGTGTGTGGGCTCTTCTGAGCCTTGCAGTTACATAGGCATTCAGCTGTCTGAAAAAACGGGTTTATTTCGGGCTGAAAAACACGTTTTGAAAAGTGAGCTGTTACTGCCCCATAACTTACATGGGGGTGACCAAACTTGCAGAAACATGTTTATTTCTGCTGAAAAACAAGTTTTGACACTTTCTGTACACTGGGGTTAAGAGCTGAGTGTGTGGGCTCTTCTGAGCCTTGCAGTTACATAGGCATTCAGTTGTCTGAAAAAACGCATTTATTTCAGGCTGTAAAACACGTTTTGAAAAGTGAGCTGTTACTGCCCCATAAGTTTCATGGGGGTGACCAAACTTACAGAAACATGTTTATTTCTGCTGAAAAACATGTTTTGACACTTTCTGTACACTGGGGTTAAGACCTGAGTGTGTGGGCTCTTCTGAGCCTTGCAGTTACATAGGATTTCAGCTGTATGAAAAAACACGTTTATTTCGGGCTGAAAAACACGTTTTGAAAAGTGTGCTGTTACTGCCCCATAAGTTTCATGGGGGTGATCAAACTTGCAGAAACATGTTTATTTCTGCTGAAAAACACGTTTTGGCACTTTCTGTACACTGGGGTTAAGAGCTGAGTGTGTGGGCTCTTCTGAGCCTTGCAGATACATAGAGATTCAGCTGTTTGAAAAAACGCGTTTATTTCGGGCTGAAAAACACGTTTTGAAAAGTGAGCTGTTACTGCCCCATAACTTACATGGGGGTGACCAAACTTGCAGAAACATGTTTATTTCTGCTGAAAAAGAAGTTTTGACACTTTCTGTACACTGGGGTTAAGAGCTGAGTGTGTGGGCTCTTCTGAGCCTTGCAGATACATAGAGATTCAGCTGTCTGAAAAAACGCGTAAATTTCGGGCTGAAAAACACGTTTTGAAAAGTGTGCTGTTACTGCCCCATAAATTGCATGGTTGTGACCAAACATGCAGAAACATGTTTATTTCTGCTGAAAAACATGTTTTGACACTTTCTGTACACTGGGGTTAAGAGCTGAGTGTGTGGGCTCTTTTGAGCCTTGCAGTTACATAGGGATTCAGTTGTCTGAATAAACGCGTTTATTTCAGGCTGAAAAACAAGTTTTGAAAAGTGAGCTGTTACTGCCCCATAACGTACATGGGGGTGACCAAACTTGCAGAAACATGTTTATTTCTGCTGAAAAAAACGTTTTGACACTTTCTGTACACTGGGGTTAAGAGCTGAGTGTGTGGGCTCTTCTGAGCCTTGCAGTTACACAATGATTCAGCTGTATGAAAAAACACGTTTATTTCGGGCTGAAAAACACGTTTTGAAAAGTGTGCTGTTACTGCCCCATAAGTTTCATGGGGGTGATCAAACTTGCAGAAACATGTTTATTTCTGCTGAAAAACACGTTTTGGCACTTTCTGTACACTGGTGTTAAGAGCTGAGTGTGTGGGCTCTTCTGAGCCTTGCAGTTACATAGGCATTCAGCTGTCTGAAAAAACGGGTTTATTTCGGGCTGAAAAACACGTTTTGAAAAGTGAGCTGTTACTGCCCCATAACTTACATGGGGGTGACCAAACTTGCAGAAACATGTTTATTTCTGCTGAAAAACAAGTTTTGACACTTTCTGTACACTGGGGTTAAGAGCTGAGTGTGTGGGCTCTTCTGAGCCTTGCAGTTACATAGGCATTCAGTTGTCTGAAAAAACGCATTTATTTCAGGCTGAAAAACACGTTTTGAAAAGTGAGCTGTTACTGCCCCATAAGTTTCATGGGGGTGACCAAACTTACAGAAACATGTTTATTTCTGCTGAAAAACATGTTTTGACACTTTCTGTACACTGGGGTTAAGACCTGAGTGTGTGGGCTCTTCTGAGCCTTGCAGTTACATAGGATTTCAGCTGTATGAAAAAACACGTTTATTTCGGGCTGAAAAACACGTTTTGAAAAGTGTGCTGTTACTGCCCCATAAGTTTCATGGGGGTGATCAAACTTGCAGAAACATGTTTATTTCTGCTGAAAAACACGTTTTGGCACTTTCTGTACACTGGTGTTAAGAGCTGAGTGTGTGGGCTCTTCTGAGCCTTGCAGTTACATAGGGATTCAGTTGTCTGAAAAAACGCATTTATTTCAGGCTGAAAAACACGTTTTGAAAAGTGAGCTGTTACTGCCCCATAAGTTTCATGGGGGTGACCAAACTTACAGAAACATGTTTATTTCTGCTGAAAAACATGTTTTGACACTTTCTGTACACTGGGGTTAAGAGCTGAGTGTGTGGGCTCTTCTGAGCCTTGCAGATACATAGAGATTCAGCTGTTTGAAAAAACGCGTTTATTTCGGGCTGAAAAACACGTTTTGAAAAGTGAGCTGTTACTGCCCCATAACTTACATGGGGGTGACCAAACTTGCAGAAACATGTTTATTTCTGCTGAAAAAGAAGTTTTGACACTTTCTGTACACTGGGGTTAAGAGCTGAGTGTGTGGGCTCTTCTGAGCCTTGCAGTTACATAGGGATTTAGTTGTCTGAAAAAACGCGTTTATTTCGGGCTGAAAAACACGTTTTGAAAAGTGTGCTGTTACTGCCCCATAAGTTTCATGGGGGTGACCAAACTTGCAGAAACATGTTTATTTCTGCTGAAAAACAAGTTTTGACACTTTCTGTACACTGGGGTTAAGAGCTGAGTGTGTGGGCTCTTCTGAGCCTTCCAGTTACATAGGGATTCAGTTGTCTGAAAAAACGCATTTATTTCGGGCTGAAAAACACGTTTTGAAAAGTGTGCTGTTACTGCCCCATAAGTTTCATGGGGGTGACCAAACTTACAAAAAACATGTTTATTTCTGCTGAAAAACATGTTTTGACACTTTCTGTACACTGGGGTTAAGACCTGAGTGTGTGGGCTCTTCTGAGCCTTGCAGTTACATAGGATTTCAGCTGTCTGAAAAAACGCGTTTAAATCGGGCTGAAAAACACGTTTTGAAAAGTGAGCTGTTACTGCCCCATATGTTTCTTGGGTTTGACCAAATTTGCAGAAACATGTTTATTTCTGCTGAAAAACACGATTTGACACTTTCTGTACACTGGGGTTAAGACTGAGTGTGTGGGCTCTTCTGAGCCTTGCAGTTACATAGGGATTCAGTTGTCTGAAAAAACGCGTTTATTTAGGGCTGAAAAACACGTTTTGAAAAGTGTGCTGTTACTGCCCCATAAGTTGCATGGTTGTGACCAAACTTGCAGAAACATGTTTATTTCTGCTGAAAAACACGTTATGACACTTTCTGTACACTGGGGTTAAGAGCTGAGTGTGTGGGCTCTTCTGAGCCTTGCAGTTACACAATGATTCAGCTGTATGAAAAAACGCGTTTATTTCGGGCTGAAAAACACGTTTTGAAAAGTGTGCTGTTACTGCCCCATAAGTTTCATGGGGGTGACCAAACTTGCAGAAACATGTTTATTTCTGCTGAAAAACACGTTTTGGCACTTTCTGTACACTGGTGTTAAGAGCTGAGTGTGTGGGCTCTTCTGAGCCTTGCAGTTACATAGGCATTCAGCTGTCTGAAAAAACGGGTTTATTTCGGGCTGAAAAACACGTTTTGAAAAGTGAGCTGTTACTGCCCCATAACTTACATGGGGGTGACCAAACTTGCAGAAACATGTTTATTTCTGCTGAAAAACAAGTTTTGACACTTTCTGTACACTGGGGTTAAGAGCTGAGTGTGTGGGCTCTTCTGAGCCTTGCAGTTACACAATGATTCAGCTGTATGAAAAAACGCGTTTATTTCGGGCTGAAAAACACGTTTTGAAATGTGTGCTGTTATTGCCCCATAAGTTGCATGGTTGTGACCAAACTTGCAGAAACATGTTTTTTTCTGGTGAAAAACATGTTTTGACACTTTCTGTACACTGGGGTTAAGAGCTGAGTTTGTGGGCTCTTCTGAGCCTTGCAGTTACATAGGCATTTAGTTGTCTGAAAAAACGCATTTATTTCAGATTGAAAAACACGTTTTGAAAAGTGAGCTGTTACTGCCCCATAACGTACATGGTTGTGACCAAACTTGCAGAAACATGTTTATTTCTGCTGAAAAACATGTTTTGACACTTTCTGTACACTGGGGTTAAGAGCTGAGTGTGTGGGCTCTTCTGAGCCTTGCAGTTACATAGGGATTCAGTTGTCTGAAAAAACGCATTTATTTCGGGCTGAAAAACACGTTTTGAAAAGTGTGCTGTTACTGCCCCATAAGTTTCATGGGGGTGACCAAACTTGCAGAAACATGTTTATTTCTGCTGAAAAACACGTTTTGACACTTTCTGTACACTGGGGTTAAGACTGAGTGTGTGGGCTCTTCTGAGCCTTGCAGTTACATAGGGATTCAGTTGTCTGAAAAAACGCGTTTATTTAGGGCTGAAAAACACGTTTTGAAAAGTGTGCTGTTACTGCCCCATAAGTTGCATGGTTGTGACCAAACTTGCAGAAACATGTTTATTTCTGCTGAAAAACACGTTATGACACTTTCTGTACACTGGGGTTAAGAGCTGAGTGTGTGGGCTCTTCTGAGCCTTGCAGTTACACAATGATTCAGCTGTATGAAAAAACGCGTTTATTTCGGGCTGAAAAACACGTTTTGAAAAGTGTGCTGTTACTGCCCCATAAGTTTCATGGGGGTGACCAAACTTGCAGAAACATGTTTATTACTGCTGAAAAACACGTTTTGGCACTTTCTGTACACTGGTGTTAAGAGCTGAGTGTGTGGGCTCTTCTGAGCCTTGCAGTTACATAGGCATTCAGCTGTCTGAAAAAACGGGTTTATTTCGGGCTGAAAAACACGTTTTGAAAAGTGAGCTGTTACTGCCCCATAACTTACATGGGGGTGACCAAACTTGCAGAAACATGTTTATTTCTGCTGAAAAACAAGTTTTGACACTTTCTGTACACTGGGGTTAAGAGCTGAGTGTGTGGGCTCTTCTGAGCCTTGCAGTTACACAATGATTCAGCTGTATGAAAAAACGCGTTTATTTCGGGCTGAAAAACACGTTTTGAAATGTGTGCTGTTATTGCCCCATAAGTTGCATGGTTGTGACCAAACTTGCAGAAACATGTTTTTTTCTGGTGAAAAACATGTTTTGACACTTTCTGTACACTGGGGTTAAGAGCTGAGTTTGTGGGCTCTTCTGAGCCTTGCAGTTACATAGGCATTTAGTTGTCTGAAAAAACGCATTTATTTCAGATTGAAAAACACGTTTTGAAAAGTGAGCTGTTACTGCCCCATAACGTACATGGTTGTGACCAAACTTGCAGAAACATGTTTATTTCTGCTGAAAAACATGTTTTGACACTTTCTGTACACTGGGGTTAAGAGCTGAGTGTGTGGGCTCTTCTGAGCCTTGCAGTTACATAGGGATTCAGTTGTCTGAAAAAACGCATTTATTTCGGGCTGAAAAACACGTTTTGAAAAGTGTGCTGTTACTGCCCCATAAGTTTCATGGGGGTGACCAAACTTGCAGAAACATGTTTATTTCTGCTGAAAAACACGTTTTGACACTTTCTGTACACTGGGGTTAAGACTGAGTGTGTGGGCTCTTCTGAGCCTTGCAGTTACATAGGGATTCAGTTGTCTGAAAAAATGCGTTTATTTAGGGCTGAAAAACACGTTTTGAAAAGTGTGCTGTTACTGCCCCATAAGTTGCATGGTTGTGACCAAACTTGCAGAAACATGTTTATTTCTGCTGAAAAACACGTTATGACACTTTCTGTACACTGGGGTTAAGAGCTGAGTGTGTGGGCTCTTCTGAGCCTTGCAGTTACATAGGGATTCAGTTGTCTGAAAAAACGCATTTATTTCGGGCTGAAAAACACGTTTTGAAAAGTGTGCTGTTACTGCCCCATAAGTTTCATGGGGGTGACCAAACTTGCAGAAACATGTTTATTTCTGCTGAAAAACACGTTTTGACACTTTCTGTACACTGGGGTTAAGACTGAGTGTGTGGGCTCTTCTGAGCCTTGCAGTTACATAGGGATTCAGTTGTCTGAAAAAACGCGTTTATTTAGGGCTGAAAAACACGTTTTGAAAAGTGTGCTGTTACTGCCCCATAAGTTGCATGGTTGTGACCAAACTTGCAGAAACATGTTTATTTCTGCTGAAAAACACGTTATGACACTTTCTGTACACTGGGGTTAAGAGCTGAGTGTGTGGGCTCTTCTGAGCCTTGCAGTTACACAATGATTCAGCTGTATGAAAAAACGCGTTTATTTCGGGCTGAAAAACACGTTTTGAAAAGTGTGCTGTTACTGCCCCATAAGTTTCATGGCGGTGACCAAACTTGCAGAAACATGTTTATTTCTGCTGAAAAACACGTTTTGGCACTTTCTGTACACTGGTGTTAAGATCTGAGTATGTGGGCTCTTCTGAGCCTTGCAGTTACATAGGCATTCAGCTGTCTGAAAAAACGGGTTTATTTCGGGCTGAAAAACACGTTTTGAAAAGTGAGCTGTTACTGCCCCATAACTTACATGGGGGTGACCAAACTTGCAGAAACATGTTTATTTCTGCTGAAAAACAAGTTTTGACACTTTCTGTACACTGGGGTTAAGAGCTGAGTGTGTGGGCTCTTCTGAGCCTTGCAGTTACATAGGGATTTAGTTGTCTGAAAAAACGTGTTTATTTCGGGCTGAAAAACACGTTTTGAAAAGTGTGCTGTTACTGCCCCATAAGTTGCATGGTTGTGACCAAACTTGCAGAAACATGTTTATTTCTGCTGAAAAACACGTTATGACACTTTCTGTACACTGGGGTTAAGAGCTGAGTGTGTGGGCTCTTCTGAGCCTTGCAGTTACATAGGGATTCAGTTCTCTGAAAACACGCGTTTATTTCGGGCTGAAAAACACGTTTTGAAAAGTGTGCTGTTACTGCCCCATAAGTTTCATGGGGGTGACCAAACTTGCAGAAACATGTTTATTTCTGCTGAAAAACACGTTTTGACACTTTCTGTACACTGGGGTTAAGACTGAGTGTGTGGGCTCTTCTGAGCCTTGCAGTTACATAGGGATTCAGTTGTCTGAAAAAACGCGTTTATTTAGGGCTGAAAAACACGTTTTGAAAAGTGTGCTGTTACTGCCCCATAAGTTTCATGGGGGTGACCAAACTTGCAGAAACATGTTTATTTCTGCTGAAAAACACGTTTTGACACTTTCTGTACACTGGGGTTAAGACTGAGTGTGTGGGCTCTTCTGAGCCTTGCAGTTACATAGGGATTCAGTTGTCTGAAAAAACGCGTTTATTTAGGGCTGAAAAACACGTTTTGAAAAGTGTGCTGTTACTGCCCCATAAGTTGCATGGTTGTGACCAAACTTGCAGAAACATGTTTATTTCTGCTGAAAAACACGTTATGACACTTTCTGTACACTGGGGTTAAGAGCTGAGTGTGTGGGCTCTTCTGAGCCTTGCAGTTACACAATGATTCAGCTGTATGAAAAAACGCGTTTATTTCGGGCTGAAAAACACGTTTTGAAAAGTGTGCTGTTACTGCCCCATAAGTTTCATGGCGGTGACCAAACTTGCAGAAACATGTTTATTTCTGCTGAAAAACACGTTTTGGCACTTTCTGTACACTGGTGTTAAGAGCTGAGTATGTGGGCTCTTCTGAGCCTTGCAGTTACATAGGCATTCAGCTGTCTGAAAAAACGGGTTTATTTCGGGCTGAAAAACACGTTTTGAAAAGTGAGCTGTTACTGCCCCATAACTTACATGGGGGTGACCAAACTTGCAGAAACATGTTTATTTCTGCTGAAAAACAAGTTTTGACACTTTCTGTACACTGGGGTTAAGAGCTGAGTGTGTGGGCTCTTCTGAGCCTGGCAGTTACATAGGGATTTAGTTGTCTGAAAAAACGTGTTTATTTCGGGCTGAAAAACACGTTTTGAAAAGTGTGCTGTTACTGCCCCATAAGTTGCATGGTTGTGACCAAACTTGCAGAAACATGTTTATTTCTGCTGAAAAACACGTTATGACACTTTCTGTACACTGGGGTTAAGACCTGAGTGTGTGGGCTCTTCTGAGCCTTGCAGTTACATAGGGATACAGCTGTCTGAAAAAACGCGTTTATTTCGGGCTGAAAAACACGTTTTGAAAAGTGTGCTGTTACTGCCCCATAAGTTTCATGGGGGTGACCAAACTTGCAGAAACATGTTTATTTCTGCTGAAAAACAAGTTTTGACACTTTCTGTACACTGGGGTTAAGAGCTGAGTGTGTGGGCTCTTCTGAGCCTTGCAGTTACATAGGGATTTAGTTGTCTGAAAAAACACGTTTATTTCGGGCTGAAAAACACGTTTTGAAATGTGTGCTGTTATTGCCCCATAAGTTGCATGGTTGTGACCAAACTTGCAGAAACATGTTTTTTTCTGGTGAAAAACATGTTTTGACACTTTCTGTACACTGGGGTTAAGAGCTGAGTTTGTGGGCTCTTCTGAGCCTTGCAGTTACATAGGCATTTAGTTGTCTGAAAAAACGCATTTATTTCAGATTGAAAAACACGTTTTGAAAAGTGAGCTGTTACTGCCCCATAACGTACATGGTTGTGACCAAACTTGCAGAAACATGTTTATTTCTGCTGAAAAACATGTTTTGACACTTTCTGTACACTGGGGTTAAGACTGAGTGTGTGGGCTCTTCTGAGCCTTGCAGTTACATAGGGATTCAGTTGTCTGAAAAAACGCGTTTATTTAGGGCTGAAAAACACGTTTTGAAAAGTGTGCTGTTACTGCCCCATAAGTTGCATGGTTGTGACCAAACTTGCAGAAACATGTTTATTTCTGCTGAAAAACACGTTATGACACTTTCTGTACACTGGGGTTAAGAGCTGAGTGTGTGGGCTCTTCTGAGCCTTGCAGTTACACAATGATTCAGCTGTATGAAAAAACGCGTTTATTTCGGGCTGAAAAACACGTTTTGAAAAGTGTGCTGTTACTGCCCCATAAGTTTCATGGGGGTGACCAAACTTGCAGAAACATGTTTATTTCTGCTGAAAAACACGTTTTGGCACTTTCTGTACACTGGTGTTAAGAGCTGAGTGTGTGGGCTCTTCTGAGCCTTGCAGTTACATAGGCATTCAGCTGTCTGAAAAAACGGGTTTATTTCGGGCTGAAAAACACGTTTTGAAAAGTGAGCTGTTACTGCCCCATAACTTACATGGGGGTGACCAAACTTGCAGAAACATGTTTATTTCTGCTGAAAAACAAGTTTTGACACTTTCTGTACACTGGGGTTAAGAGCTGAGTGTGTGGGCTCTTCTGAGCCTTGCAGTTACATAGGGATTTAGTTGTCTGAAAAAACGTGTTTATTTCGGGCTGAAAAACACGTTTTGAAAAGTGTGCTGTTACTGCCCCATAAGTTGCATGGTTGTGACCAAACTTGCAGAAACATGTTTATTTCTGCTGAAAAACACGTTATGACACTTTCTGTACACTGGGGTTAAGAGCTGAGTGTGTGGGCTCTTCTGAGCCTTGCAGTTACATAGGGATTCAGTTCTCTGAAAACACGCGTTTATTTCGGGCTGAAAAACACGTTTTGAAAAGTATGCTGTTACTGCCCTATAAATTGCATGGTTGTGACCAAACTTGCAGAAACATGTTTATTTCTGGTGAAAAACATGTTTTGACACTTTCTGTACACTGGGGTTAAGAGCTGAGTGTGTGGGCTCTTCTGAGCCTTGCAGTTACATAGGCATTCAGTTGTCTGAAAAAACGCATTTATTTCAGGCTGAAAAACACGTTTTGAAAAGTGAGCTGTTACTGCCCCATAAGTTTCATGGGGGTGACCAAACTTACAGAAACATGTTTATTTCTGCTGAAAAACATGTTTTGACACTTTCTGTACACTGGGGTTAAGACCTGAGTGTGTGGGCTCTTCTGAGCCTTGCAGTTACATAGGATTTCAGCTGTCTGAAAAAACGCGTTTAAATCGGGCTGAAAAACACGTTTTGAAAAGTGAGCTGTTACTGCCCCATATGTTTCTTGGGTTTGACCAAATTTGCAGAAACATGTTTATTTCTGCTGAAAAACACGATTTGACACTTTCTGTACACTGGGGTTAAGAGCTGAGTGTGTGGGCTCTTCTGAGCCTTGCAGATACATAGAGATTCAGCTGTTTGAAAAAACGCGTTTATTTCGGGCTGAAAAACACGTTTTGAAAAGTGAGCTGTTACTGCCCCATAACTTACATGGGGGTGACCAAACTTGCAGAAACATGTTTATTTCTGCTGAAAAAGAAGTTTTGACACTTTCTGTACACTGGGGTTAAGAGCTGAGTGTGTGGGCTCTTCTGAGCCTTGCAGTTACATAGGGATTTAGTTGTCTGAAAAAACGCGTTTATTTCGGGCTGAAAAACACGTTTTGAAAAGTGTGCTGTTACTGCCCCATAAGTTGCATGGTAGTGACCAAACTTGCAGAAACATGTTTATTTCTGCTGAAAAACACGATTTGACACTTTCTGTACACTGGGGTTAAGAGCTGAGTGTGTGGGCTCTTCTGAGCCTTGCAGATACATAGGGATTCAGCTGACTGAAAAAACGCGTTTATTTCGGGCTGAAAAACACGTTTTGAAAAGTGAGCTGTTACTGCCCCATAAGTTTCATGGGGGTGACCAAACTTGCAGAAACATGTTTATTTCTGCTGAAAAACACGTTATGACACTTTCTGTACACTGGGGTTAAGAGCTGAGTGTGTGGGCTCTTCTGAGCCTTGAAGTTACATAGGGATTCAGTTGTCTGAATAAACGCGTTAATTTCAGGCTGAAAAACACGTTTTGAAAAGTGAGCTGTTACTGCCCCATAACTTACATGGGGGTGACCAAACTTGCAGAAACATGTTTATTTCTGCTGAAAAACACGTTTTGACACTTTCTGTACACTGGGGTTAAGAGCTGAGTGTGTGGGCTCTTCTGAGCCTTGCAGATACATAGAGATTCAGCTGTCTGAAAAAACGCGTAAATTTCGGGCTGAAAAACACGTTTTGAAAAGTGTGCTGTTACTGCCCCATAAATTGCATGGTTGTGACCAAACATGCAGAAACATGTTTATTTCTGCTGAAAAACATGTTTTGACACTTTCTGTACACTGGGGTTAAGAGCTGAGTGTGTGGGCTCTTTTGAGCCTTGCAGTTACATAGGGATTCAGTTGTCTGAATAAACGCGTTTATTTCAGGCTGAAAAACAAGTTTTGAAAAGTGAGCTGTTACTGCCCCATAACGTACATGGGGGTGACCAAACTTGCAGAAACATGTTTATTTCTGCTGAAAAAAACGTTTTGACACTTTCTGTACACTGGTGTTAAGAGCTGAGTGTGTGGGCTCTTCTGAGCCTTGCAGTTACATAGGGATTTAGTTGTCTGAAAAAACGCGTTTATTTCGGGCTGAAAAACACGTTTTGAAATGTGTGCTGTTATTGCCCCATAAGTTGCATGGTTGTGACCAAACTTGCAGAAACATGTTTATTTCTGCTGAAAAACACGTTATGACACTTTCTGTACACTGGGGTTAAGAGCTGAGTGTGTGGGCTCTTCTGAGCCTTGCAGTTACATAGGGATTCAGTTGTCTGAAAAAACGCGTTTATTTTGGGCTGAAAAACACGTTTTGAAAAGTATGCTGTTACTGCCCCATAAGTTTCATGGGGGTGACCAAACTTGCAGAAACATGTTTATTTCTGCTGAAAAACAAGTTTTGACACTTTCTGTACACTGGGGTTAAGAGCTGAGTGTGTGGGCTCTTCTGAGCCTTGCAGTTACATAGGGATTTAGTTGTCTGAAAAAACGCGTTTATTTCGGGCTGAAAAACACGTTTTGAAATGTGTGCTGTTATTGCCCCATAAGTTGCATGGTTGTGACCAAACTTGCAGAAACATGTTTTTTTCTGGTGAAAAACATGTTTTGACACTTTCTGTACACTGGGGTTAAGAGCTGAGTTTGTGGGCTCTTCTGAGCCTTGCAGTTACATAGGCATTTAGTTGTCTGAAAAAACGCATTTATTTCAGATTGAAAAACACGTTTTGAAAAGTGAGCTGTTACTGCCCCATAACGTACATGGTTGTGACCAAACTTGCAGAAACATGTTTATTTCTGCTGAAAAACATGTTTTGACACTTTCTGTACACTGGGGTTAAGAGCTGAGTGTGTGGGCTCTTCTGAGCCTTGCAGTTACATAGGGATTCAGTTGTCTGAAAAAACGCATTTATTTCGGGCTGAAAAACACGTTTTGAAAAGTGTGCTGTTACTGCCCCATAAGTTTCATGGGGGTGACCAAACTTGCAGAAACATGTTTATTTCTGCTGAAAAACACGTTTTGACACTTTCTGTACACTGGGGTTAAGACTGAGTGTGTGGGCTCTTCTGAGCCTTGCAGTTACATAGGGATTCAGTTGTCTGAAAAAACGCGTTTATTTAGGGCTGAAAAACACGTTTTGAAAAGTGTGCTGTTACTGCCCCATAAGTTGCATGGTTGTGACCAAACTTGCAGAAACATGTTTATTTCTGCTGAAAAACACGTTATGACACTTTCTGTACACTGGGGTTAAGAGCTGAGTGTGTGGGCTCTTCTGAGCCTTGCAGTTACACAATGATTCAGCTGTATGAAAAAACGCGTTTATTTCGGGCTGAAAAACACGTTTTGAAAAGTGTGCTGTTACTGCCCCATAAGTTTCATGGGGGTGACCAAACTTGCAGAAACATGTTTATTTCTGCTGAAAAACACGTTTTGGCACTTTCTGTACACTAGTGTTAAGAGCTGAGTGTGTGGGCTCTTCTGAGCCTTGCAGTTACATAGGCATTCAGCTGTCTGAAAAAACGGGTTTATTTCGGGCTGAAATACACGTTTTGAAAAGTGAGCTGTTACTGCCCCATAACTTACATGGGGGTGACCAAACTTGCAGAAACATGTTTATTTCTGCTGAAAAACAAGTTTTGACACTTTCTGTACACTGGGGTTAAGAGCTGAGTGTGTGGGCTCTTCTGAGCCTTGCAGTTACATAGGGATTTAGTTGTCTGAAAAAACGTGTTTATTTCGGGCTGAAAAACACGTTTTGAAAAGTGTGCTGTTACTGCCCCATAAGTTGCATGTTTGTGACCAAACTTGCAGAAACATGTTTATTTCTGCTGAAAAACACGTTATGACACTTTCTGTACACTAGGGTTAAGAGCTGAGTGTGTGGGCTCTTCTGAGCCTTGCAGTTACATAGGGATTCAGTTCTCTGAAAACACGCGTTTATTTCGGGCTGAAAAACACGTTTTGAAAAGTATGCTGTTACTGCCCTATAAATTGCATGGTTGTGACCAAACTTGCAGAAACATGTTTATTTCTGGTGAAAAACATGTTTTGACACTTTCTGTACACTGGGGTTAAGAGCTGAGTGTGTGGGCTCTTCTGAGCCTTGCAGTTACATAGGCATTCAGTTGTCTGAAAAAACGCATTTATTTCAGGCTGAAAAACACGTTTTGAAAAGTGAGCTGTTATTGCCCCATAAGTTTCATGGGGGTGACCAAACTTACAGAAACATGTTTATTTCTGCTGAAAAACATGTTTTGACACTTTCTGTACACTGGGGTTAAGACCTGAGTGTGTGGGCTCTTCTGAGCCTTGCAGTTACATAGGATTTCAGCTGTCTGAAAAAACGCGTTTAAATCGGGCTGAAAAACACGTTTTGAAAAGTGAGCTGTTACTGCCCCATATGTTTCTTGGGTTTGACCAAATTTGCAGAAACATGTTTATTTCTGCTGAAAAACACGATTTGACACTTTCTGTACACTGGGGTTAAGAGCTGAGTGTGTGGGCTCTTCTGAGCCTTGCAGATACATAGAGATTCAGCTGTTTGAAAAAACGCGTTTATTTCGGGCTGAAAAACACGTTTTGAAAAGTGAGCTGTTACTGCCCCATAACTTACATGGGGGTGACCAAACTTGCAGAAACATGTTTATTTCTGCTGAAAAAGAAGTTTTGACACTTTCTGTACACTGGGGTTAAGAGCTGAGTGTGTGGGCTCTTCTGAGCCTTGCAGTTACATAGGGATTTAGTTGTCTGAAAAAACGCGTTTATTTCGGGCTGAAAAACACGTTTTGAAAAGTGTGCTGTTACTGCCCCATAAGTTGCATGGTAGTGACCAAACTTGCAGAAACATGTTTATTTCTGCTGAAAAACACGATTTGACACTTTCTGTACACTGGGGTTAAGAGCTGAGTGTGTGGGCTCTTCTGAGCCTTGCAGATACATAGGGATTCAGCTGACTGAAAAAACGCGTTTATTTCGGGCTGAAAAACACGTTTTGAAAAGTGAGCTGTTACTGCCCCATAAGTTTCATGGGGGTGACCAAACTTGCAGAAACATGTTTATTTCTGCTGAAAAACACGTTATGACACTTTCTGTACACTGGGGTTAAGAGCTGAGTGTGTGGGCTCTTCTGAGCCTTGAAGTTACATAGGGATTCAGTTGTCTGAATAAACGCGTTAATTTCAGGCTGAAAAACACGTTTTGAAAAGTGAGCTGTTACTGCCCCATAACTTACATGGGGGTGACCAAACTTGCAGAAACATGTTTATTTCTGCTGAAAAACACGTTTTGACACTTTCTGTACACTGGGGTTAAGAGCTGAGTGTGTGGGCTCTTCTGAGCCTTGCAGATACATAGAGATTCAGCTGTCTGAAAAAACGCGTAAATTTCGGGCTGAAAAACACGTTTTGAAAAGTGTGCTGTTACTGCCCCATAAATTGCATGGTTGTGACCAAACATGCAGAAACATGTTTATTTCTGCTGAAAAACATGTTTTGACACTTTCTGTACACTGGGGTTAAGAGCTGAGTGTGTGGGCTCTTTTGAGCCTTGCAGTTACATAGGGATTCAGTTGTCTGAATAAACGCGTTTATTTCAGGCTGAAAAACAAGTTTTGAAAAGTGAGCTGTTACTGCCCCATAACGTACATGGGGGTGACCAAACTTGCAGAAACATGTTTATTTCTGCTGAAAAAAACGTTTTGACACTTTCTGTACACTGGTGTTAAGAGCTGAGTGTGTGGGCTCTTCTGAGCCTTGCAGTTACATAGGGATTTAGTTGTCTGAAAAAACGCGTTTATTTCGGGCTGAAAAACACGTTTTGAAATGTGTGCTGTTATTGCCCCATAAGTTGCATGGTTGTGACCAAACTTGCAGAAACATGTTTATTTCTGCTGAAAAACACGTTATGACACTTTCTGTACACTGGGGTTAAGAGCTGAGTGTGTGGGCTCTTCTGAGCCTTGCAGTTACATAGGGATTCAGTTGTCTGAAAAAACGCGTTTATTTTGGGCTGAAAAACACGTTTTGAAAAGTATGCTGTTACTGCCCCATAACTTACATGGGGGTGACCAAACTTGCAGAAACATGTTTTTTTCTGGTGAAAAACATGTTTTGACACTTTCTGTACAATGGGGTTAAGAGCTGAGTTTGTGGGCTCTTCTGAGCCTTGCAGTTACATAGGCATTTAGTTGTCTGAAAAAACGCATTTATTTCAGATTGAAAAACACGTTTTGAAAAGTGAGCTGTTACTGCCCCATAAGTTTCATGGGGGTGACCAAACTTGCAGAAACATGTTTATTTCTGCTGAAAAACACGTTTTGGCACTTTCTGTACACTGGTGTTAAGAGCTGAGTGTGTGGGCTCTTCTGAGCCTTGCAGTTACATAGGCATTCAGCTGTCTGAAAAAACGGGTTTATTTCGGGCTGAAAAACACGTTTTGAAAAGTGAGCTGTTACTGCCCCATAACTTACATGGGGGAGACCAAACTTGCAGAAACATGTTTATTTCTGCTGAAAAACACGTTTTGACACTTTCTGTACACTGGGGTTAAGAGCTGAGTGTGTGGGCTCTTCTGAGCCTTGCAGATACATAGAGATTCAGCTGTCTGAAAAAACGCGTTTATTTCGGGCTGAAAAACACGTTTTGAAAAGTGTGCTGTTACTGCCCCATAAGTTGCATGGTTGTGACCAAACTTGCAGAAACATGTTTATTTCTGCTGAAAAACACGTTATGACACTTTCTGTACACTGGGGTTAAGAGCTGAGTGTGTGGGCTCTTCTGAGCCTTGCAGTTACACAATGATTCAGCTGTATGAAAAAACGCGTTTATTTCGGGCTGAAAAACACGTTTTGAAAAGTGTGCTGTTACTGCCCCATAAGTTTCATGGGGGTGACCAAACTTGCAGAAACATGTTTATTTCTGCTGAAAAACACGTTTTGGCACTTTCTGTACACTAGTGTTAAGAGCTGAGTGTGTGGGCTCTTCTGAGCCTTGCAGTTACATAGGCATTCAGCTGTCTGAAAAAACGGGTTTATTTCGGGCTGAAATACACGTTTTGAAAAGTGAGCTGTTACTGCCCCATAACTTACATGGGGGTGACCAAACTTGCAGAAACATGTTTATTTCTGCTGAAAAACAAGTTTTGACACTGTAGAGAAAACCGGTTCAGGGACTCCAAATATGTAATCATAGTGGCTCTCTGAAGGCACCAGTTCTGTAGGGTTTGGGCATTTACTGAGACAATTATTAATTGTAGCAGTAAATCACAAAGTTGATTCTTTTGATGGCTTTAGAATCCAACCATGCGACATAACTCAAACAACGCGCACACACAGGTACTAATACACGAGGATACATTTATTAATACATAGAATATGCATATAAACCTAACAGATCTTATCGAGAGGGTTATCAGAATACAAAAGGTATATATTCAGTCAGTTACGAAGTGTTACACATATTAAGAGGACATACGTTCAGTATATCATTCATTAAGACTGTTTCGTAAAGTGAACTTGGTTACAACTTCTACATTAGATACTCAAACATGTACATAACTCTTAGGAATTAAATTGATATCAACTGGTTGGGATAACAATTGAATTCTCGAGCTGTAATGCATTGAAGTTGAATACTCATCCAATCTCTGGGGATTCAGATCTCCTGCGGGCACAAAGAAACAGTTGCAGGCTGTTGCTGTCCAATCCGCGCTCTCTGGCTCCGTGCCAGGCTGTGATGTGCGGCTTGTGACGGTGCGCTGCTGATGCTCACTGTTGGCTTTAACTAGCAAAGTTTGTGCACAGGAGAAAAGATGACTGTGGGTCCCAGCAAGTCAGGAAGAGGACCAGTTCGTTTATGATGAAGAGCTAGTTCTGAATAGTGATTCAGCTGTCCACAGTTCCGACCTGTTCACGAGGCCTGCTGCTGGTAGCTCTCTGGCAACCTCCACTCTAGACTCTTAGAACAAAGGAAAGTTCTGGCACTCGGACACACTGGCCGTTCCGTGGTTGTCCGGGCTGAGTCTCAGGATGGTCAGGAGGCGCGCTGCGAGAATGTCCTGCCCTTGGGAGCCTTCTGCTCCTGGGCCGTCCTGCCCTGGAATTCTCCTTTGAATTCCCTTTAGAATTGTTGAATCTGAATCTGAATCTGAATCTGAATCTTGTCTGAATCTCCCAGGCTCTCTGTGTTGCCTGTTTTTACCTGGAGGAACTTCAGCTCATTGATTGGCTGAAAGTTCCATGGGCATCAGAGTCCCACGTGGGTTACTCGGCCCTACCAGTCCCTGATTGGTTGATCAAGGTGAGATATGAGTCACTTAGTCCTGACACTTAGTAATGCAGTCCAGATGTCCAACTCGCACTCCCTAGACAGATAGGCACCAATGGATGACCATTGATCATGATAGCCAGGCTTAGCTAAGTGCATCCCCCTTTGGGAGCTGTCCTTGGACCTTAAATCACCTTGCATGAATGGTTTCTCTGTGGCTGCACCACAGAGATGAACAGAGAAATAAGGCCTAATTTGGGAAAGCTCAGAAACACTTAATTCTGCATTATTATTAAGCCTTGCCGCTACATATCCCCCCTTTTTGAAGACCACTAGGTCCTGAGGCGTTGTTGCCTTCAAAACAAAACAGAGTTGAGTGATGTCCCTTGTCATTAGAACATTAATCTTAAATGTCTACATTACTCCTCGAGAATTCATACCGGAACCAGCATTGGATACAAACAGGATGAATAACATCTGGAGTATGTATAAACACGGTAGGAGACATTATCTCAGTCTAGGAATTACACACGAGGAAGTTCACTGTCAATATCTGATACCTCTGTAGTAGATATTTGGGGAGAAGTCACTTCCTTTCTTTTGACATGCTACCTTTGACTCATTCATGCTACCCAGAGTACATCTTGATGTGAGACTACATCATTCAGAGTACACTGTCAGTCATGATCCAGCTACCTGGCAGTAGTGTTACAATAACAACAGTTCCTGTTCCCAGCCCCCGATAAACCACAACACCTGTGTTGGGTATCTGCTAGGGTGGTTTGGAGGTTTGTTCCATTAAAGCAAACTAAACCTGTACCTCTTCAGGGCATACTGTTTCTTGGATTTCTATCCAATTCAATAGTGTGGCACCTGAAGGCATCCACGACCTCAAGTTTGGTCTTATATTGTCTGGTTCCAGACCGTACAGTGTTAAGTTACCATGCTGTACTATGGCCTCCTCGGGAAAACTATTGGTTAGGTAGTTGCATTGTGGTAGCTGTATCATACCTGTCACAAGTCACAGTGTCTGTTAAATGTGGTGTGCTGACCAGCCATTTACTTCCCACCTGCTCTTCGTGGGGTTCATTAACCTCCCTCTGCTCGTCAGTAGCTTTACACCCTTCATTGGTGAATCGTTTAGACACAGCCAATGGATAGCTTTGGTAGCCATAACCATCTCAAGATTTGGAACCGAATTCAATCTTGGATTGCCTTCTGGGTGAGCTATGAGCGATGGGGTTAATGTCACATACTCCTCTACTGAGAAGAGTGGAATCAAGTGGGTTGGGATTTGTGCCGTGGTTAGACTGGCTACAGTGGCACTAAACTCCCTTAACGGGTCTTGTGTCAACATTCTGGCCTGTTGCACACAAGCATATACCCACTGTATAACACCAACAATCATGTCCACTGGTTGGGGAATAAGATTTAACCCTGTTGCATAGGAAATTGCCTGTAGGGTATTCCCTAAGCTTTCCAACTTTTGCTGCTGTTGATACAGTCTGTCACTACCCTCTGGCATCTCTGACACCTGCCTTCTTGGGGCAGTCAGGGTGAGAGTGCCAGTAGCACACAAACCTACCAGAAAAAGCAAACGTGCAACAGTGGCGGCAGCAATCAGTCCTCCCAAAAGTCTTTTCGGGTGGCTGATCCCAGTCATCTCCTTCTGAGTGACTGTTGCCTTTCTAAGCTGGCGCAGCGTGTACATGGTGTCTTTCTCAGTATGCCCTGTGGCATCTTGGGCACCAACATCCTGGAAATCTGGGGAGATCTGACGCAGCGGCTGATGCTGCTCCTCCGTTTCCAGGGCATCTGCTTCTTCGATTTGTTCATGCCTGTGCTCTAGGAACCCAGCGGTGCAGCGGTGGAGCATGCCTGACCCTTGGCTGTGTGGTCATCTGGAGCACCTGAGTGATCTGGGATTGTTATCCTATTCTCACTGTTCAGGTCCACCCTGCACACTTCCTGATTGAGGAATCCCTCTATCGGCATGTTTACAATCGTTCGCTGGGCGTGGGTGTAGGACACCTGCTCGCTCCCCCCTTCCCTCGCTAGGGGTTCAGGGAGCTGCCCCAGCACTGGGATAGCTAGTTCACTGTCTTTGAACTCACTATCACTCACCAGGCCCATGTCAGTGCAGGCAGGGATTCTGACACCTCTCTTTGCGATGTCCTGCACTGGCAGGCGGGTGGCTTTACCATCCAGCTCCAGTCTGGCTGAACCACTGTTGGTCAGACTCAGACTGACAGACTGAGCTGGTGGCTGTAAGAAAACCGGCTCGGCTTTCATTCCCTGTCCCTTCTGGGGGACTGGGTGTGTAGGCAACCCTGCTGTTGAGGCAGGAACAATCAGGTCAGTCTCACTCACTACCTGGTAGTTGTGAGAAATAATGATACCTGACTGCAGGTTCCCTGGGTCACAGCAGAGGGAATCAGCATCTGGGATCAGGTGTGTCCACAGTGCAGTAGTCTCAGCGTCCAGCTGGACCTCCTGTCTAACCTGTGAATGTTGCACCAGGGGCACCTGGCGGTGGCCCTGCAACAGCTGCTCAAGCAGATCCTCACTAATAGAGGACCTCTCAGGGCTAAGGGTGAGGGCTACATCACCAACCTGCTCTCCTGCCATCTGGATCCCTTCCACCACTGCGGGGTGGTGGTCCTGACCCCTCTTGAGTGCCAGGGTGCACAGGGAAAGCTCCTTTTCATCGCCAGGTGGGGAGATCTGCTCCTCTTTAGGGACGTAAAAGGTGTGTGCTTTACCTGGTGGATCAGGCGGCTGCTTGGAGCACCGCTCCTGTGGCATGGAGGCTGTTGTGACCTCAGCCGGGACACGACTTCCCTGTATATCCGGGGAACAAGGAAATATTTTTATTTCTTGTCCAGAGGGAACAGAAGGAATCTCCGCATAGGCTTCTGTGTTCGGTGGGCACTGTGTGAGCACAGTCTGCCTCTTGGCCCCCCTCTCCTTCTGTACAGAAGGCTTAGGAGCCTTGACCTGTTTCCACACCTGTTTCCACATCTCTTCTGAGCCTTGCAGTTACATAGGGATTCAGTTGTCTGAAAAAACGCATTTATTTCCGGCTGAAAAACACGTTTTGAAAAGTGTGCTGTTACTGCCCCATAAGTTTCATGGGGGTGACCAAACTTGCAGAAACATGTTTATTTCTGCTGAAAAACACGTTTTGACACTTTCTGTACACTGGGGTTAAGAGCTGAGTGTGTGGGCTCTTCTGAGCCTTGCAGTTACATAGGCATTCAGCTGTCTGAAAAAACGCGTTTATTTCGGGCTGAAAAACACGTTTTGAAAAGTGAGCTGTTACTGCCCCATAACTTACATGGGGGTGACCAAACTTGCAGAAACATGTTTATTTCTGCTGAAAAACAAGTTTTGACACTTTCTGTACACTGGGGTTAAGAGCTGAGTGTGTGGGCTCTTCTGAGCCTTGCAGTTACATAGGGATTTAGTTGTCTGAAAAAACGCGTTTATTTCGGGCTGAAAAACACGTTTTGAAAAGTGTGCTGTT
This sequence comes from Lepisosteus oculatus, assembly GCF_040954835.1. Classification (NCBI taxonomy): domain Eukaryota; kingdom Metazoa; phylum Chordata; class Actinopteri; order Semionotiformes; family Lepisosteidae; genus Lepisosteus; species Lepisosteus oculatus. Next base: position 34,675 of record NW_027167983.1, read on the forward strand.
ACTGCCCCATAAGTTTCATGGGGGTGACCAAACTTGCAGAAACATGTTTATTTCTGCTGAAAAACACGTTTTGACACTTTCTGTACACTGGGGTTAAGAGCTGAGTGTGTGGGCTCTTCTGAGCCTTGCAGTTACATAGGGATTCAGTTGTCTGAAAAAACGCGTTTATTTCGGGCTGAAAAACACGTTTTGAAAAGTGTGCTGTTACTGCCCCATAAGTTGCATGGTTGTGACCAAACTTGCAGAAACATGTTTATTTCTGCTGAAAAACACGTTATGACACTTTCTGTACACTGGGGTTAAGAGCTGAGTGTGTGGGCTCTTCTGAGCCTTGCAGTTACACAATGATTCAGCTGTATGAAAAAACGCGTTTATTTCGGGCTGAAAAACACGTTTTGAAAAGTGTGCTGTTACTGCCCCATAAGTTTCATGGGGGTGACCAAACTTGCAGAAACATGTTTATTTCTGCTGAAAAACACGTTTTGGCACTTTCTGTACACTGGTGTTAAGAGTTGAGTGTGTGGGCTCTTCTGAGCCTTGCAGTTACATAGGCATTCAGCTGTCTGAAAAAACGGGTTTATTTCGGGCTGAAAAACACGTTTTGAAAAGTGAGCTGTTACTGCCCCATAACTTACATGGGGGTGACCAAACTTGCAGAAACATGTTTATTTCTGCTGAAAAACAAGTTTTGACACTGTAGAGAAAACCGGTTCAGGGACTCCAAATATGTAATCATAGTGGCTCTCTGAAGGCACCAGTTCTGTAGGGTTTGGGCATTTACTGAGACAATTATTAATTGTAGCAGTAAATCACAAAGTTGATTCTTTTGATGGCTTTAGAATCCAACCATGCGACATAACTCAAACAACGCGCACACACAGGTACTAATACACGAGGATACATTTATTAATACATAGAATATGCATATAAACCTAACAGATCTTATCGAGAGGGTTATCAGAATACAAAAGGTATATATTCAGTCAGTTACGAAGTGTTACACATATCAAGAGGACATACGTTCAGTATATCATTCATTAAGACCGTTTCGTAAAGTGAACTTGGTTACAACTTCTACATTAGATACTCAAACAAGTACATAACTCTTAGGAATTAAATTGATATCAACTGGTTGGGATAACAATTGAATTCTCGAGCTGTAATGCATTGAAGTTGAATACTCATCCAATCTCTGGGGATTCAGATCTCCTGCGGGCACAAAGAAACAGTTGCAGGCTGTTGCTGTCCAATCCGCGCTCTCTGGCTCCGTGCCAGGCTGTGATGTGCGGCTTGCGACGGTGCGCTGCTGATGCTCACTGTTGGCTTTAACTAGCAAAGTTTGTGCACAGGAGAAAAGATGACTGTGGGTCCCAGCAAGTCAGGAAGAGGACCAGTTCGTTTATGATGAAGAGCTAGTTCTGAATAGTGATTCAGCTGTCCACAGTTCCGACCTGTTCACGAGGCCTGCTGCTGGTTACTCTCTGGCAACCTCCACTCTAGACTCTTAGAACAAAGGAAAGTTCTGGCACTCGGACACACTGGCCGTTCCGTGGTTGTCCGGGCTGAGTCTCAGGATGGTCAGGAGGCGCGCTGCGAGAATGTCCTGCCCTTGGGAGCCTTCTGCTCCTGGGCCGTCCTGCCCTGGAATTCTCCTTTGAATTCCCTTTAGAATTGTTGAATCTGAATCTGAATCTGAATCCGAATCTGAATCTTGTCTGAATCTCCCAGGCTCTCTGTGTTGCCTGTTTTTACCTGGAGGAACTTCAGCTCATTGATTGGCTGAAAGTTCCATGGGCATCAGAGTCCCACGTGGGTTACTCGGCCCTACCAGTCCCTGATTGGTTGATCAAGGTGAGATATGAGTCACTTAGTCCTGACACTTAGTAATGCAGTCCAGATGTCCAACTCGCACTCCCTAGACAGATAGGCACCAATGGATGACCATTGATCATGATAGCCAGGCTTAGCTAAGTGCATCCCCCTTTGGGAGCTGTCCTTGGACCTTAAATCACCTTGCATGAATGGTTTCTCTGTGGCTGCACCACAGAGATGAACAGAGAAATAAGGCCTAATTTGGGAAAGCTCAGAAACACTTAATTCTGCATTATTATTAAGCCTTGCCGCTACATATCCCCCCTTTTTGAAGACCACTAGGTCCTGAGGCGTTGTTGCCTTCAAAACAAAACAGAGTTAAGTGATGTCCCTTGTCATTAGAACATTAATCTTAAATGTCTACATTACTCCTCGAGAATTCATACCGGAACCAGCATTGGATACAAACAGGATGAATAACATCTGGAGTATGTATAAACACGGTAGGAGACATTATCTCAGTCTAGGAATTACACATGAGGAAGTTCACTGTCAATATCTGATACCTCTGTAGTAGATATTTGGGGAGAAGTCACTTCCTTTCTTTTGACATGCTACCTTTGACTCATTCATGCTACCCAGAGTACATCTTGATGTGAGACTACATCATTCAGAGTACACTGTCAGTCATGATCCAGCTACCTGGCAGTAGTGTTACAATAACAACAGTTCCTGTTCCCAGCCCCCGATAAACCACAACACCTGTGTTGGGTATCTGCTAGGGTGGTTTGGAGGTTTGTTCCATTAAAGCAAACTAAACCTGTACCTCTTCAGGGCATACTGTTTCTTGGATTTCTATCCAATTCAATAGTGTGGCACCTGAAGGCATCCACGACCTCAAGTTTGGTCTTATATTGTCTGGTTCCAGACCGTACAGTGTTAAGTTACCATGTTGTACTATGGCCTCCTCGGGAAAACTATTGGTTAGGTAGTTGCATTGTGGTAGCTGTATCATACCTGTCACAAGTCACAGTGTCTGTTAAATGTGGTGTGCTGACCAGCCATTTACTTCCCACCTGCTCTTCGTGGGGTTCATTAACCTCCCTCTGCTCGTCAGTAGCTTTACACCCTTCATTGGTGAATCGTTTAGACACAGCCAATGGATAGCTTTGGTAGCCATAACCATCTCAAGATTTGGAACCGAATTCAATCTTGGATTGCCTTCTGGGTGAGCTATGAGCGATGGGGTTAATGTCACATACTCCTCTACTGAGAAGAGTGGAATCAAGTGGGTTGGGATTTGTGCCGTGGTTAGACTGGCTACAGTGGCACTAAACTCCCTTAACGGGTCTTGTGTCAACATTCTGGCCTGTTGCACACAAGCATATACCCACTGTATAACACCAACAATCATGTCCACTGGTTGGGGAATAAGATTTAACCCTGTTGCATAGGAAATTGCCTGTAGGGTATTCCCTAAGCTTTCCAACTTTTGCTGCTGTTGATACAGTCTGTCACTACCCTCTGGCATCTCTGACACCTGCCTTCTTGGGGCAGTCAGGGTGAGAGTGCCAGTAGCACACAAACCTACCAGAAAAAGCAAACGTGCAACAGTGGCGGCAGCAATCAGTCCTCCCAAAAGTCTTTTCGGGTGGCTGATCCCAGTCATCTCCTTCTGAGTGACTGTTGCCTTTCTAAGCTGGCGCAGCGTGTACATGGTGTCTTTCTCAGTATGCCCTGTGGCATCTTGGGCACCAACATCCTGGAAATCTGGGGAGATCTGACGCAGCGGCTGATGCTGCTCCTCCGTTTCCAGGGCATCTGCTTCTTCGATTTGTTCATGCCTGTGCTCTAGGAACCCTGCAGGGGGCGGTGCAGCGGTGGAGCATGCCTGACCCTTGGCTGTGTGGTCATCTGGAGCACCTGAGTGATCTGGGATTGTTATCCTATTCTCACTGTTCAGGTCCACCCTGCACACTTCCTGATTGAGGAATCCCTCTATCGGCATGTTTACAATCGTTCGCTGGGCGTGGGTGTAGGACACCTGCTCGCTCCCCCCTTCCCTCGCTAGGGGTTCAGGGAGCTGCCCCAGCACTGGGATAGCTAGTTCACTGTCTTTGAACTCACTATCACTCACCAGGCCCATGTCAGTGCAGGCGGGGATTCTGACACCTCTCTTTGCGATGTCCTGCACTGGCAGGCGGGTGGCTTTACCATCCAGCTCCAGTCTGGCTGAACCACTGTTGGTCAGACTCAGACTGACAGACTGAGCTGGTGGCTGTAAGAAAACCGGCTCGGCTTTCATTCCCTGTCCCTTCTGGGGGACTGGGTGTGTAGGCAACCCTGCTGTTGAGGCAGGAACAATCAGGTCAGTCTCACTCACTACCTGGTAGTTGTGAGAAATAATGATACCTGACTGCAGGTTCCCTGGGTCACAGCAGAGGGAATCAGCATCTGGGATCAGGTGTGTCCACAGTGCAGTAGTCTCAGCGTCCAGCTGGACCTCCTGTCTAACCTGTGAATGTTGCACCAGGGGCACCTGGCGGTGGCCCTGCAACAGCTGCTCAAGCAGATCCTCACTAATAGAGGACCTCTCAGGGCTAAGGGTGAGGGCTACATCACCAACCTGCTCTCCTGCCATCTGGATCCCTTCCACCACTGCGGGGTGGTGGTCCTGACCCCTCTTGAGTGCCAGGGTGCACAGGGAAAGCTCCTTTTCATCGCCAGGTGGGGAGATCTGCTCCTCTTTAGGGACGTAAAAGGTGTGTGCTTTACCTGGTGGATCAGGCGGCTGCTTGGAGCACCGCTCCTGTGGCATGGAGGCTGTTGTGACCTCAGCCGGGACACGACTTCCCTGTATATCCGGGGAACAAGGAAATATTTTTATTTCTTGTCCAGAGGGAACAGAAGGAATCTCCGCATAGGCTTCTGTGTTCGGTGGGCACTGTGTGAGCACAGTCTGCCTCTTGGCCCCCCTCTCCTTCTGTACAGAAGGCTTAGGAGTCTTGACCTGTTTCCACACCTGTTTCCACATCTCTTCTGAGCCTTGCAGTTACATAGGGATTCAGTTGTCTGAAAAAACGCATTTATTTCCGGCTGAAAAACACGTTTTGAAAAGTGTGCTGTTACTGCCCCATAAGTTTCATGGGGGTGACCAAACTTGCAGAAACATGTTTATTTCTGCTGAAAAACACGTTTTGACACTTTCTGTACACTGGGGTTAAGAGCTGAGTGTGTGGGCTCTTCTGAGCCTTGCAGTTACATAGGCATTCAGCTGTCTGAAAAAACGGGTTTATTTCGGGCTGAAAAACACGTTTTGAAAAGTGAGCTGTTACTGCCCCATAACTTACATGGGGGTGACCAAACTTGCAGAAACATGTTTATTTCTGCTGAAAAACACGTTTTGACACTTTCTGTACACTGGGGTTAAGACCTGAGTGTGTGGGCTCTTCTGAGCCTTGCAGATACATAGAGATTCAGCTGTCTGAAAAAACGCGTTTATTTCGGGCTGAAAAACACGTTTTGAAAAGTGTGCTGTTACTGCCCCATAAGTTGCATGGTTGTGACCAAACTTGCAGAAACATGTTTATTTCTGCTGAAAAACACGTTATGACACTTTCTGTACACTGGGGTTAAGAGCTGAGTGTGTGGGCTCTTCTGAGCCTTGCAGTTACACAATGATTCAGCTGTATGAAAAAACGCGTTTATTTCGGGCTGAAAAACACGTTTTGAAAAGTGTGCTGTTACTGCCCCATAAGTTTCATGGGGGTGACCAAACTTGCAGAAACATGTTTATTTCTGCTGAAAAACACGTTTTGGCACTTTCTGTACACTGGTGTTAAGAGCTGAGTGTGTGGGCTCTTCTGAGCCTTGCAGTTACATAGGCATTCAGCTGTCTGAAAAAACGGGTTTATTTCGGGCTGAAAAACACGTTTTGAAAGTGAGCTGTTACTGCCCCATAACTTACATGGGGGTGACCAAACTTGCAGAAACATGTTTATTTCTGCTGAAAAACAAGTTTTGACACTATAGAGAAAACCGGATCAGGGACTCCAAATATGTAATCATAGTGGCTCTCTGAAGGCTCCAGTTCAGTAGGGTTTGGGCATTTACTGAGACAATTATTAATTGTAGCAGTAAATCACAAAGTTGATTCTTTTGATGGCTTTAGAATCCAACCATGCGACATAACTCAAACAACGCGCACACACAGGTACTAATACACGAGGATACATTTATTAATACATAGAATATGCATATAAACCTAACAGATCTTATCGAGAGGGTTATCAGAATACAAAAGGTATATATTCAGTCAGTTACGAAGTGTTACACATATCAAGAGGACATACGTTCAGTATATCATTCATTAAGACCGTTTCGTAAAGTGAACTTGGTTACAACTTCTACATTAGATACTCAAACAAGTACATAACTCTTAGGAATTAAATTGATATCAACTGGTTGGGATAACAATTGAATTCTCGAGCTGTAATGCATTGAAGTTGAATACTCATCCAATCTCTGGGGATTCAGATCTCCTGCGGGCACAAAGAAACAGTTGCAGGCTGTTGCTGTCCAATCCGCGCTCTCTGGCTCCGTGCCAGGCTGTGATGTGCGGCTTGCGACGGTGCGCTGCTGATGCTCACTGTTGGCTTTAACTAGCAAAGTTTGTGCACAGGAGAAAAGATGACTGTGGGTCCCAGCAAGTCAGGAAGAGGACCAGTTAGTTTATGATGAAGAGCTAGTTCTGAATAGTGATTCAGCTGTCCACAGTTCCGACCTGTTCACGGGGCCTGCTGCTGGTTACTCTCTGGCAACCTCCACTCTAGACTCTTAGAACAAAGGAAAGTTCTGGCACTCGGACACACTGGCCGTTCCGTGGTTGTCCGGGCTGAGTCTCAGGATGGTCAGGAGGCGCGCTGCGAGAATGTCCTGCCCTTGGGAGCCTTCTGCTCCTGGGCCGTCCTGCCCTGGAATTCTCCTTTGAATTCCCTTTAGAATTGTTGAATCTGAATCTGAATCTGAATCTGAATCTTGTCTGAATCTCCCAGGCTCTCTGTGTTGCCTGTTTTTACCTGGAGGAACTTCAGCTCATTGATTGGCTGAAAGTTCCATGGGCATCAGAGTCCCACGTGGGTTACTCGGCCCTACCAGTCCCTGATTGGTTGATCAAGGTGAGATATGAGTCACTTAGTCCTGACACTTAGTAATGCAGTCCAGATGTCCAACTCGCACTCCCTAGACAGATAGGCACCAATGGATGACCATTGATCATGATAGCCAGGCTTAGCTAAGTGCATCCCCCTTTGGGAGCTGTCCTTGGACCTTAAATCACCTTGCATGAATGGTTTCTCTGTGGCTGCACCACAGAGATGAACAGAGAAATAAGGCCTAATTTGGGAAAGCTCAGAAACACTTAATTCTGCATTATTATTAAGCCTTGCCGCTACAACACTTTCTGTACACTGGGGTTAAGAGCTGAGTGTGTGGGCTCTTCTGAGCCTTGCAGTTACATAGGGATTTAGTTGTCTGAAAAAACGCGTTTATTTCGGGCTGAAAAACACGTTTTGAAAAGTGTGCTGTTACTGCCCCATAAGTTGCATGGTTGTGACCAAACTTGCAGAAACATGTTTATTTCTGCTGAAAAACACGTTATGACACTTTCTGTACACTGGGGTTAAGAGCTGAGTGTGTGGGCTCTTCTGAGCCTTGCAGTTACATAGGGATTCAGTTGTCTGAAAAAACGCGTTTATTTCGGGCTGAAAAACACGTTTTGAAAAGTATGCTGTTACTGCCCTATAAATTGCATGGTTGTGACCAAACTTGCAGAAACATGTTTATTTCTGGTGGAAAAACATGTTTTGACACTTTCTGTACACTGGGGTTAAGAGCTGAGTGTGTGGGCTCTTCTGAGCCTTGCAGTTACATAGAGATTCAGCTGTCTGAAAAAACGCGTTTATTTCGGGCTGAAAAACACGTTTTGAAAAGTGTGCTGTTACTGCCCTATAAATTGCATGGTTGTGACCAAACTTGCAGAAACATGTTTATTTCTGCTGAAAAACATGTTTTGACACTTTCTGTACACTGGGGTTAAGACCTGAGTGTGTGGGCTCTTCTGAGCCTTGCAGTTACATAGGCATTCAGCTGTCTGAAAAAACGCGTTTATTTCGGGCTGAAAAACACGTTTTGAAAAGTGAGCTGTTACTGCCCCATATGTTTCTTGGGTTTGACCAAATTTGCAGAATCATGTTTATTTCTGCTGAAAAACACGTTTTGACACTTTCTGTACACTGGGGTTAAGAGCTGAGTGTGTGGGCTCTTCTGAGCCTTGCAGATACATAGAGATTCAGCTGTTTGAAAAAACGCGTTTATTTCGGGCTAAAAAACACGTTTTGAAAAGTGTGCTGTTACTGCCCCATAAATTGCATGGTTGTGACCAAACTTGCAGAAACATGTTTATTTCTGCTGAAAAACATGTTTTGACACTTTCTGTACACTAGGGTTAAGAGCTGAGTGTGTGGGCTCTTCTGAGCCTTGCAGTTACATAGGGATTCAGTTGTCTGAAAAAACGCATTTATTTCCGGCTGAAAAACACGTTTTGAAAAGTGTGCTGTTACTGCCCCATAAGTTTCATGGGGGTGACCAAACTTGCAGAAACATGTTTATTTCTGCTGAAAAACACGTTTTGACACTTTCTGTACACTGGGGTTAAGAGCTGAGTGTGTGGGCTCTTCTGAGCCTTGCAGTTACATAGGCATTCAGCTGTCTGAAAAAACGCGTTTATTTCGGGCTGAAAAACACGTTTTGAAAAGTGTGCTGTTACTGCCCCATAAGTTTCATGGGGGTGACCAAACTTGCAGAAACATGTTTATTTCTGCTGAAAAACACATTTTGACACTTTCTGTACACTGGGGTTAAGAGCTGAGTGTGTGGGCTCTTCTGAGCCTTGCAGTTACATAGGGATTCAGTTGTCTGAAAAAACGCATTTATTTCGGGCTAAAAAACACGTTTTGAAAAGTGTGCTGTTACTGCCCCATAAGTTGCATGGTTGTGACCAAACTTGCAGAAACATGTTTATTTCTGCTGAAAAACACGATTTGACACTTTCTGTACACTGGGGTTAAGAGCTGAGCGTGTGGGCTCTTCTGAGCCTTGCAGATACATAGGGATTCAGCTGTCTGAAAAAACGCGTTTATTTCGGGCTGAAAAACACGTTTTGAAAAGTGAGCTGTTACTGCCCCATAAGTTTCATGGGGGTGACCAAACTTGCAGAAACATGTTTATTTCTGCTGAAAAACACGTTATGACACTTTCTGTACACTGGGGTTAAGAGCTGAGTGTGTGGGCTCTTCTGAGCCTTGCAGTTACAAAGGGATTCAGTTGTCTGAATAAACGCGTTAATTTCAGGCTGAAAAACACGTTTTGAAAAGTGAGCTGTTACTGCCCCATAACTTACATGGGGGTGACCAAACTTGCAGAAACATGTTTATTTCTGCTGAAAAACACGTTTTGACACTTTCTGTACACTGGGGTTAAGAGCTGAGTGTGTGGGCTCTTCTGAGCCTTGCAGATACATAGAGATTCAGCTGTCTGAAAAAACGCGTAAATTTCGGGCTGAAAAACACGTTTTGAAAAGTGTGCTGTTACTGCCCCATAAATTGCATGGTTGTGACCAAACTTGCAGAAACATGTTTATTTCTGCTGAAAAACACGTTTTGACACTTTCTGTACACTGGGGTTAAGAGCTGAGTGTGTGGGCTCTTCTGAGCCTTGCAGTTACATAGGGATTCAGTTGTCTGAATAAACGCGTTTATTTCGGGCTAAAAAACACGTTTTGAAAAGTGTGCTGTTACTGCCCCATAAATTGCATGGTTGTGACCAAACTTGCAGAAACATGTTTATTTCTGCTGAAAAACATGTTTTGACACTTTCTGTACACTAGGGTTAAGAGCTGAGTGTGTGGGCTCTTCTGAGCCTTGCAGTTACATATGGATTCAGTTGTCTGAAAAAACGCATTTATTTCCGGCTGAAAAACACGTTTTGAAAAGTGTGCTGTTAATGCCCCATAAGTTTCATGGGGGTGACCAAACTTGCAGAAACATGTTTATTTCTGCTGAAAAACACGTTTTGACACTTTCTGTACACTGGGGTTAAGAGCTGAGTGTGTGGGCTCTTCTGAGCCTTGCAGTTACATAGGCATTCAGCTGTCTGAAAAAACGCGTTTATTTCGGGCTGAAAAACACGTTTTGAAAAGTGTGCTGTTACTGCCCCATAAGTTTCATGGGGGTGACCAAACTTGCAGAAACATGTTTATTTCTGCTGAAAAACACATTTTGACACTTTCTGTACACTGGGGTTAAGAGCTGAGTGTGTGGGCTCTTCTGAGCCTTGCAGTTACATAGGGATTCAGTTGTCTGAAAAAACGCATTTATTTCGGGCTGAAAAACACGTTTTGAAAAGTGTGCTGTTACTGCCCCATAAGTTGCATGGTTGTGACCAAACTTGCAGAAACATGTTTATTTCTGCTGAAAAACACGATTTGACACTTTCTGTACACTGGGGTTAAGAGCTGAGCGTGTGGGCTCTTCTGAGCCTTGCAGATACATAGGGATTCAGCTGTCTGAAAAAACGCGTTTATTTCGGGCTGAAAAACACGTTTTGAAAAGTGAGCTGTTACTGCCCCATAAGTTTCATGGGGGTGACCAAACTTGCAGAAACATGTTTATTTCTGCTGAAAAACACGTTATGACACTTTCTGTACACTGGGGTTAAGAGCTGAGTGTGTGGGCTCTTCTGAGCCTTGCAGTTACAAAGGGATTCAGTTGTCTGAATAAACGCGTTAATTTCAGGCTGAAAAACACGTTTTGAAAAGTGAGCTGTTACTGCCCCATAACTTACATGGGGGTGACCAAACTTGCAGAAACATGTTTATTTCTGCTGAAAAACACGTTTTGACACTTTCTGTACACTGGGGTTAAGAGCTGAGTGTGTGGGCTCTTCTGAGCCTTGCAGATACATAGAGATTCAGCTGTCTGAAAAAACGCGTAAATTTCGGGCTGAAAAACACGTTTTGAAAAGTGTGCTGTTACTGCCCCATAAATTGCATGGTTGTGACCAAACTTGCAGAAACATGTTTATTTCTGCTGAAAAACACGTTTTGACACTTTCTGTACACTGGGGTTAAGAGCTGAGTGTGTGGGCTCTTCTGAGCCTTGCAGTTACATAGGGATTCAGTTGTCTGAATAAACGCGTTTATTTCAGGCTGAAAAACACGTTTTGAAAAGTGAGCTGTTACTGCCCCATAACGTACATAGGGGTGACCAAACTTGCAGAAACATGTTTATTTCTGCTGAAAAACACGTTTTGACACTTTCTGTACACTGGGGTTAAGAGCTGAGTGTGTGGGCTCTTCTGAGCCTTGCAGTTACATAGGCATTCAGCTGTCTGAAAAAATGCGTTTATTTCGGGCTGAAAAACACGTTTTGAAAAAAGTGCTGTTACTGCCCCATAAGTTGCATGGTTGTGACCAAACTTGCAGAAACATGTTTATTTCTGCTGAAAAACACGTTATGACACTATCTGTACACTGGGGTTAAGAGCTGAGTGTGTGGGCTCTTCTGAGCCTTGCAGTTACATAGGGATTCAGTTGTCTGAAAAAACGCGTTTATTTCGGGCTGAAAAACACGTTTTGAAAAGTGTGCTGTTACTGCCCCATAAGTTGCATGGTTGTGACCAAACTTGCAGAAACATGTTTATTTCTGCTGAAAAAAAAGTTATGACACTTTCTGTACACTGGGGTTAAGAGCTGAGTGTGTGGGCTCTTCTGAGCCTTGCAGTTACACAATGATTCAGCTGTATGAAAAAACGCGTTTATTTCGGGCTGAAAAACACGTTTTGAAAAGTGTGCTGTTACTGCCCCATAAGTTTCATGGGGGTGACCAAACTTGCAGAAACATGTTTATTTCTGCTGAAAAACACGTTTTGGCACTTTCTGTACACTGGTGTTAAGAGCTGAGTGTGTGGGCTCTTCTGAGCCTTGCAGTTACATAGGCATTCAGCTGTCTGAAAAAACGGGTTTATTTCGGGCTGAAAAACACGTTTTGAAAAGTGAGCTGTTACTGCCCCATAACTTACATGGGGGTGACCAAACTTGCAGAAACATGTTTATTTCTGCTGAAAAACACGTTTTGACACTTTCTGTACACTGGGGTTAAGACCTGTGTGTGTGGGCTCTTCTGAGCCTTGCAGATACATAGAGATTCAGCTGTCTGAAAAAACGCGTTTATTTCGGGCTGAAAAACACGTTTTGAAAAGTGTGCTGTTACTGCCCTATAAATTGCATGGTTGTGACCAAACTTGCAGAAACATGTTTATTTCTGCTGAAAAAGAAGTTTTGACACTTTCTGTACACTGGGGTTAAGAGCTGAGTGTGTGGGCTCTTCTGAGCCTTGCAGTTACATAGGGATTTAGTTGTCTGAAAAAACGCGTTTATTTCGGGCTGAAAAACACGTTTTGAAAAGTGAGCTGTTACTGCCCCATAACTTACATGGGGGTGACCAAACTTGCAGAAACATGTTTATTTTTGCTGAAAAAGAAGTTTTGACACTTTCTGTACACTGGGGTTAAGAGCTGAGTGTGTGGGCTCTTCTGAGCCTTGCAGTTACATAGGGATTTAGTTGTCTGAAAAAACGCGTTTATTTCGGGCTGAAAAACACGTTTTGAAAAGTGTGCTGTTACTGCCCCATAAGTTTCATGGGGGTGACCAAACTTGCAGAAACATGTTTATTTCTGCTGAAAAACACATTTTGACACTTTCTGTACACTGGGGTTAAGAGCTGAGTGTGTGGGCTCTTCTGAGCCTTGCAGTTACATAGGCATTCAGTTGTCTGAAAAAACGCATTTATTTCGGGCTGAAAAACACGTTTTGAAAAGTGTGCTGTTACTGCCCCATAAGTTGCATGGTTGTGACCAAACTTGCAGAAACATGTTTATTTCTGCTGAAAAACACGATTTGACACTTTCTGTACACTGGGGTTAAGAGCTGAGCGTGTGGGCTCTTCTGAGCCTTGCAGATACATAGGGATTCAGCTGTCTGAAAAAACGCGTTTATTTCGGGCTGAAAAACACGTTTTGAAAAGTGTGCTGTTACTGCCCTATAAATTGCATGGTTGTGACCAAACTTGCAGAAACATGTTTATTTCTGCTGAAAAACACATTTTGACACTTTCTGTACACTGGGGTTAAGAGCTGAGTGTGTGGGCTCTTCTGAGCCTTGCAGTTACATAGGCATTCAGTTGTCTGAAAAAACGCGTTTATTTCGGGCTGAAAAACACGTTTTGAAAAGTGTGCTGTTACTGCCCTATAAATTGCATGGTTGTGACCAAACTTGCAGAAACATGTTTATTTCTGCTGAAAAAGAAGTTTTGACACTTTCTGTACACTGGGGTTAAGAGCTGAGTGTGTGGGCTCTTCTGAGCCCTGCAGTTACATAGGGATTTAGTTGTCTGAAAAAACGCGTTTATTTCGGGCTGAAAAACACGTTTTGAAAAGTGAGCTGTTACTGCCCCATAACTTACATGGGGGTGACCAAACTTGCAGAAACATGTTTATTTTTGCTGAAAAAGAAGTTTTGACACTTTCTGTACACTGGGGTTAAGAGCTGAGTGTGTGGGCTCTTCTGAGCCTTGCAGTTACATAGGGATTTAGTTGTCTGAAAAAACGCGTTTATTTCGGGCTGAAAAACACGTTTTGAAAAGTGTGCTGTTACTGCCCCATAAGTTTCATGGGGGTGACCAAACTTGCAGAAACATGTTTATTTCTGCTGAAAAACACATTTTGACACTTTCTGTACACTGGGGTTAAGAGCTGAGTGTGTGGGCTCTTCTGAGCCTTGCAGTTACATAGGGATTCAGTTGTCTGAAAAAACGCATTTATTTCGGGCTGAAAAACAAGTTTTGAAAAGTGTGCTGTTACTGCCCCATAAGTTGCATGGTTGTGACCAAACTTGCAGAAACATGTTTATTTCTGCTGAAAAACACGATTTGACACTTTCTGTACACTGGGGTTAAGAGCTGAGCGTGTGGGCTCTTCTGAGCCTTGCAGATACATAGGGATTCAGCTGTCTGAAAAAACGCGTTTATTTCGGGCTGAAAAACACGTTTTGAAAAGTGAGCTGTTACTGCCCCATAAGTTTCATGGGGGTGACCAAACTTGCAGAAACATGTTTATTTCTGCTGAAAAACACGTTATGACACTTTCTGTACACTGGGGTTAAGAGCTGAGTGTGTGAGCTCTTCTGAGCCTTGCAGTTACATAGGGATTCAGTTGTCTGAATAAACGCGTTTATTTCAGGCTGAAAAACACGTTTTGAAAAGTGAGCTGTTACTGCCCCATAACGTACATGGGGGTGACCAAACTTGCAGAAACATGTTTATTTCTGCTGAAAAACACGTTTTGACACTTTCTGTACACTGGGGTTAAGAGCTGAGTGTGTGGGCTCTTCTGAGCCTTGCAGTTACATAGGCATTCAGCTGTCTGAAAAAATGCGTTTATTTCGGGCTGAAAAACACGTTTTGAAAAGTGTGCTGTTACTGCCCCATAAGTTGCATGGTTGTGACCAAACTTGCAGAAACATGTTTATTTCTGCTGAAAAACACGTTATGACACTATCTGTACACTGGGGTTAAGAGCTGAGTGTGTGGGCTCTTCTGAGCCTTGCAGTTACATAGGGATTCAGTTGTCTGAAAAAACGCGTTTATTTCGGGCTGAAAAACACGTTTTGAAAAGTATGCTGTTACTGCCCCATAAGTTGCATGGTTCTGACCAAACTTGCAGAAACATGTTTATTTCTGCTGAAAAACACGTTATGACACTTTCTGTACACTGGGGTTAAGAGCTGAGTGTGTGGGCTCTTCTGAGCCTTGCAGTTACACAATGATTCAGCTGTATGAAAAAACGCGTTTATTTCGGGCTGAAAAACAGGTTTTGAAAAGTGTGCTGTTACTGCCCCATAAGTTTCATGGGGGTGACCAAACTTGCAGAAACATGTTTATTTCTGCTGAAAAACACGTTTTGGCACTTTCTGTACACTGGTGTTAAGAGCTGAGTGTGTGGGCTCTTCTGAGCCTTGCAGTTACATAGGCATTCAGCTGTCTGAAAAAACGGGTTTATTTCGGGCTGAAAAACACGTTTTGAAAAGTGAGCTGTTACTGCCCCATAACTTACATGGGGGTGACCAAACTTGCAGAAACATGTTTATTTCTGCTGAAAAACACGTTTTGACACTTTCTGTACACTGGGGTTAAGACCTCTGTGTGTGGGCTCTTCTGAGCCTTGCAGATACATAGAGATTCAGCTGTCTGAAAAAACGCGTTTATTTCGGGCTGAAAAACACGTTTTGAAAAGTGTGCTGTTACTGCCCTATAAATTGCATGGTTGTGACCAAACTTGCAGAAACATGTTTATTTCTGGTGAAAAACATGTTTTGACACTTTCTGTACACTGGGGTTAAGAGCTGAGTGTTTGGGCTCTTCTGAGCCTTGCAGTTACATAGGCATTCAGTTGTCTGAAAAAACGCATTTATTTCGGGCTGAAAAACACGTTTTGAAAAGTGAGCTGTTACTGCCCCATAAGTTTCATGGGGGTGACCAAACTTACAGAAACATGTTTATTTCTGCTGAAATACATGTTTTGACACTTTCTGTACACTGGGGTTAAGAGCTTAGTGTGTGGGCTCTTCTGAGCCTTGCAGTTACATAGGCATTCAGCTGTCTGAAAAAACGGGTTTATTTCGGGCTGGAAAACACGATTTGAAAAGTGTGCTGTTACTGCCCTATAAATTGCATGGTTGTGACCAAATTTGCAGAAACATGTTTATTTCTGCTGAAAAACACGTTTTGACACTTTCTGTACATTGGGGTTAAGACCTGTGTGTGTGGGCTCTTCTGAGCCTTGCAGATACATAGAGATTCAGCTGTCTGAAAAAACGCGTTTATTTCGGGCTGAAAAACACGTTTTGAAAAGTGTGCTGTTACTGCCCTATAAATTGCATGGTTGTGACCAAACTTGCAGAAACATGTTTATTTCTGCTGAAAAAGAAGTTTTGACACTTTCTGTACACTGGGGTTAAGAGCTGAGTGTGTGGGCTCTTCTGAGCCTTGCAGTTACATAGGGATTTAGTTGTCTGAAAAAACGCGTTTATTTCGGGCTGAAAAACACGTTTTGAAAAGTGAGCTGTTACTGCCCCATAACTTACATGGGGGTGACCAAACTTGCAGAAACATGTTTATTTTTGCTGAAAAACACATTTTGACACTTTCTGTACACTGGGGTTAAGAGCTGAGTGTGTGGGCTCTTCTGAGCCTTGCAGTTACATAGGGATTTAGTTGTCTGAAAAAACGCGTTTATTTCGGGCTGAAAAACACGTTTTGAAAAGTGTGCTGTTACTGCCCCATAAGTTTCATGGGGGTGACCAAACTTGCAGAAACATGTTTATTTCTGCTGAAAAACACATTTTGACACTTTCTGTACACTGGGGTTAAGAGCTGAGTGTGTGGGCTCTTCTGAGCCTTGCAGTTACATAGGGATTCAGTTGTCTGAAAAAACGCATTTATTTCGGGCTGAAAAACACGTTTTGAAAAGTGTGCTGTTACTGCCCCATAAGTTGCATGGTTGTGACCAAACTTGCAGAAACATGTTTATTTCTGCTGAAAAACACGATTTGACACTTTCTGTACACTGGTGTTAAGAGCTGAGCGTGTGGGCTCTTCTGAGCCTTGCAGATACATAGGGATTCAGCTGTCTGAAAAAACGCGTTTATTTCGGGCTGAATAACACGTTTTGAAAAGTGAGCTGTTACTGCCCCATAAGTTTCATGGGGGTGACCAAACTTGCAGAAACATGTTTATTTCTGCTGAAAAACACGTTATGACACTTTCTGTACACGGGGGTTAAGAGCTGAGTGTGTGGGCTCTTCTGAGCCTTGCAGTTACATAGGGATTCAGTTGTCTGAATAAACGCGTTTATTTCAGGCTGAAAAACACGTTTTGAAAAGTGTGCTGTTACTGCCCCATAAGTTTCATGGGGGTGACCAAACTTGCAGAAGCATGTTTATTTCTGCTGAAAAACACGTTTTGGCACTTTCTGTACACTGGTGTTAAGAGCTGAGTGTGTGGGCTCTTCTGAGCCTTGCAGTTACATAGGCATTCAGCTGTCTGAAAAAATGCGTTTATTTCGGGCTGAAAAACACGTTTTGAAAAAAGTGCTGTTACTGCCCCATAAGTTGCATGGTTGTGACCAAACTTGCAGAAACATGTTTATTTCTGCTGAAAAACACGTTATGACACTGTCTGTACACTGGGGTTAAGAGCTGAGTGTGTGGGCTCTTCTGAGCCTTGCAGTTACATAGGGATTCAGTTGTCTGAAAAAACGCGTTTATTTCGGGCTGAAAAACACGTTTTGAAAAGTGTGCTGTTACTGCCCCATAAGTTGCATGGTTGTGACCAAACTTGCAGAAACATGTTTATTTCTGCTGAAAAACACGTTATGACACTTTCTGTACACTGGGGTTAAGAGCTGAGTGTGTGGGCTCTTCTGAGCCTTGCAGTTACACAATGATTCAGCTGTATGAAAAAACGCGTTTATTTCGGGCTGAAAAACACGTTTTGAAAAGTGTGCTGTTACTGCCCCATAAGTTTCATGGGGGTGACCAAACTTGCAGAAACATGTTTATTTCTGCTGAAAAACACGTTTTGGCACTTTCTGTACACTGGTGTTAAGAGCTGAGTGTGTGGGCTCTTCTGAGCCTTGCAGTTACATAGGCATTCAGCTGTCTGAAAAAACGGGTTTATTTCGGGCTGAAAAACACGTTTTGAAAAGTGAGCTGTTACTGCCCCATAACTTACATGGGGGTGACCAAACTTGCAGAAACATGTTTATTTCTGCTGAAAAACACGTTTTGACACTTTCTGTACACTGGGGTTAAGACCTGTGTGTGTGGGCTCTTCTGAGCCTTGCAGATAGATAGAGATTCAGCTGTCTGAAAAAACGCGTTTATTTCGGGCTGAAAAACACGTTTTGAAAAGTGTGCTGTTACTGCCCTATAAATTGCATGGTTGTGACCAAACTTGCAGAAACATGTTTATTTCTGGTGAAAAACATATTTTGACACTTTCTGAACACTGGGGTTAAGAGCTGAGTGTTTGGGCTCTTCTGAGCCTTGCAGTTACATAGGCATTCAGTTGTCTGAAAAAACGCATTTATTTCGGGCTGAAAAACACGTTTTGAAAAGTGAGCTGTTACTGCCCCATAAGTTTCATGGGGGTGACCAAACTTACAGAAACATGTTTATTTCTGCTGAAATACATGTTTTGACACTTTCTGTACACTGGGGTTAAGAGCTTAGTGTGTGGGCTCTTCTGAGCCTTGCAGTTACATAGGCATTCAGCTGTCTGAAAAAACGGGTTTATTTCGGGCTGAAAAACACGTTTTGAAAAGTGAGCTGTTACTGCCCCATAACTTACATGGGGGTGACCAAACTTGCAGAAACATGTTTATTTCTGCTGAAAAACACGTTTTAACACTTTCTGTACACTGGGGTTAAGAGCTGAGTGTGTGGGCTCTTCTGAGCCTTGCAGATACATAGAGATTCAGCTGTCTGAAAAAACGCGTTTATTTCGGGCTGAAAAACACGTTTTGAAAAGTGTGCTGTTACTGCACTATAAATTGCATGGTTGTGACCAAACTTGCAGAAACATGTTTATTTCTGGTGAAAAACATGTTTTGACACTTTCTGTACACTGGGGTTAAGAGCTGAGTGTGTGGGCTCTTCTGAGCCTTGCAGTTACATAGGGATTCAGTTGTCTGAAAAAACGCATTTATTTCGGGCTGAAAAACACGTTTTGAAAAGTGTGCTGTTACTGCCCCATAAGTTGCATGGTTGTGACCAAACTTGCAGAAACATGTTTATTTCTGCTGAAAAACACGATTTGACACTTTCTGTACACTGGGGTTAAGAGCTGAGCGTGTGGGCTCTTCTGAGCCTTGCAGATACATAGGGATTCAGCTGTCTGAAAAAACGCGTTTATTTCGGGCTGAAAAACACGTTTTGAAAAGTGAGCTGTTACTGCCCCATAAGTTTCATGGGGGTGACCAAACTTGCAGAAACATGTTTATTTCTGCTGAAAAACACGTTATGACACTTTCTGTACACTGGGGTTAAGAGCTAAGTGTGTGGGCTCTTCTGAGCCTTGCAGTTACATAGGGATTCAGTTGTCTGAATAAACGCGTTTATTTCAGGCTGAAAAACACGTTTTGAAAAGTGAGCTGTTACTGCCCCATAACGTACATGGGGGTGACCAAACTTGCAGAAACATGTTTATTTCTGCTGAAAAACACGTTTTGACACTTTCTGTACACTGGGGTTAAGAGCTGAGTGTGTGGGCTCTTCTGAGCCTTGCAGTTACATAGGCATTCAGCTGTCTGAAAAAATGCGTTTATTTCGGGCTGAAAAACACGTTTTGAAAAGTGTGCTGTTACTGCCCCATAAGTTGCATGGTTGTGACCAAACTTGCAGAAACATGTTTATTTCTGCTGAAAAACACGTTATGACACTATCTGTACACTGGGGTTAAGAGCTGAGTGTGTGGGCTCTTCTGAGCCTTGCAGTTACATAGGGATTCAGTTGTCTGAAAAAACGCGTTTATTTCGGGCTGAAAAACACGTTTTGAAAAGTGTGCTGTTACTGCCCCATAAGTTGCATGGTTCTGACCAAACTTGCAGAAACATGTTTATTTCTGCTGAAAAACACGTTATGACACTTTCTGTACACTGGGGTTAAGAGCTGAGTGTGTGGGCTCTTCTGAGCCTTGCAGTTACATAGGGATTCAGTTGTCTGAAAAAACGCATTTATTTCGGGCTGAAAAACACGTTTTGAAAAGTATGCTGTTACTGCCCCATAAGTTGCATGGTTCTGACCAAACTTGCAGAAACATGTTTATTTCTGCTGAAAAACACGTTATGACACTTTCTGTACACTGGGGTTAAGAGCTGAGTGTGTGGGCTCTTCTGAGCCTTGCAGTTACACAATGATTCAGCTGTATGAAAAAACGCGTTTATTTCGGGCTGAAAAACACGTTTTGAAAAGTGTGCTGTTACTGCCCCATAAGTTTCATGGGGGTGACCAAACTTGCAGAAACATGTTTATTTCTGCTGAAAAACACGTTTTGGCACTTTCTGTACACTGGTGTTAAGAGCTGAGTGTGTGGGCTCTTCTGAGCCTTGCAGTTACATAGGCATTCAGCTGTCTGAAAAAACGGGTTTATTTCGGGCTGAAAAACACGTTTTGAAAAGTGAGCTGTTACTGCCCCATAACTTACATGGGGGTGACCAAACTTACAGAAACATGTTTATTTCTGCTGAAATACATGTTTTGACACTTTCTGTACACTGGGGTTAAGAGCTTAGTGTGTGGGCTCTTCTGAGCCTTGCAGTTACATAGGCATTCAGCTGTCTGAAAAAACGGGTTTATTTCGGGCTGAAAAACACGTTTTGAAAAGTGAGCTGTTACTGCCCCATAACTTACATGGGGGTGACCAAACTTGCAGAAACATGTTTATTTCTGCTGAAAAACACGTTTTGACACTTTCTGTTCACTGGGGTTAAGAACTGAGTGTGTGGGCTCTTCTGAGCCTTGCAGATACATAGAGATTCAGCTGTCTGAAAAAACGCGTTTATTTCGGGCTGGAAAACACGTTTTGAAAAGTGTGCTGTTACTGCCCTATAAATTGCATGGTTGTGACCAAATTTGCAGAAACATGTTTATTTCTGCTGAAAAACACGTTTTGACACTTTCTGTACATTGGGGTTAAGACCTGTGTGTGTGGGCTCTTCTGAGCCTTGCAGATACATAGAGATTCAGCTGTCTGAAAAAACGCGTTTATTTCGGGCTGAAAAACACATTTTGAAAAGTGTGCTGTTACTGCCCCATAAGTTGCATGGTTCTGACCAAACTTGCAGAAACATGTTTATTTCTGCTGAAAAACACGTTATGACACTTTCTGTACACTGGGGTTAAGAGCTGAGTGTGTGGGCTCTTCTGAGCCTTGCAGTTACATAGGGATTTAGTTGTCTGAAAAAACGCGTTTATTTCGGGCTGAAAAACACGTTTTGAAAAGTGAGCTGTTACTGCCCCATAACTTACATGGGGGTGACCAAACTTGCAGAAACATGTTTATTTTTGCTGAAAAAGAAGTTTTGACACTTTCTGTACACTGGGGTTAAGAGCTGAGTGTGTGGGCTCTTCTGAGCCTTGCAGTTACATAGGGATTTAGTTGTCTGAAAAAACGCGTTTATTTCGGGCTGAAAAACACGTTTTGAAAAGTGTGCTGTTACTGCCCCATAAGTTTCATGGGGGTGACCAAACTTGCAGAAACATGTTTATTTCTGCTGAAAAACACATTTTGACACTTTCTGTACACTGGGGTTAAGAGCTGAGTGTGTGGGCTCTTCTGAGCCTTGCAGTTACATAGGGATTCAGTTGTCTGAAAAAACGCATTTATTTCGGGCTGAAAAACACGTTTTGAAAAGTGTGCTGTTACTGCCCCATAAGTTGCATGGTTGTGACCAAACTTGCAGAAACATGTTTATTTCTGCTGAAAAACACGATTTGACACTTTCTGTACACTGGTGTTAAGAGCTGAGCGTGTGGGCTCTTCTGAGCCTTGCAGATACATAGGGATTCAGCTGTCTGAAAAAACGCGTTTATTTCGGGCTGAAAAACACGTTTTGAAAAGTGAGCTGTTACTGCCCCATAAGTTTCATGGGGGTGACCAAACTTGCAGAAACATGTTTATTTCTGCTGAAAAACACGTTATGACACTTTCTGTACACGGGGGTTAAGAGCTGAGTGTGTGGGCTCTTCTGAGCCTTGCAGTTACATAGGGATTCAGTTGTCTGAATAAACGCGTTTATTTCAGGCTGAAAAACACGTTTTGAAAAGTGTGCTGTTACTGCCCCATAAGTTTCATGGGGGTGACCAAACTTGCAGAAGCATGTTTATTTCTGCTGAAAAACACGTTTTGGCACTTTCTGTACACTGGTGTTAAGAGCTGAGTGTGTGGGCTCTTCTGAGCCTTGCAGTTACATAGGCATTCAGCTGTCTGAAAAAATGCGTTTATTTCGGGCTGAAAAACACGTTTTGAAAAAAGTGCTGTTACTGCCCCATAAGTTGCATGGTTGTGACCAAACTTGCAGAAACATGTTTATTTCTGCTGAAAAACACGTTATGACACTGTCTGTACACTGGGGTTAAGAGCTGAGTGTGTGGGCTCTTCTGAGCCTTGCAGTTACATAGGGATTCAGTTGTCTGAAAAAACGCGTTTATTTCGGGCTGAAAAACACGTTTTGAAAAGTGTGCTGTTACTGCCCCATAAGTTGCATGGTTGTGACCAAACTTGCAGAAACATGTTTATTTCTGCTGAAAAAAACGTTATGACACTTTCTGTACACTGGGGTTAAGAGCTGAGTGTGTGGGCTCTTCTGAGCCTTGCAGTTACACAATGATTCAGCTGTATGAAAAAACGCGTTTATTTCGGGCTGAAAAACACGTTTTGAAAAGTGTGCTGTTACTGCCCCATAAGTTTCATGGGGGTGACCAAACTTGCAGAAACATGTTTATTTCTGCTGAAAAACACGTTTTGGCACTTTCTGTACACTGGTGTTAAGAGCTGAGTGTGTGGGCTCTTCTGAGCCTTGCAGTTACATAGGCATTCAGCTGTCTGAAAAAACGGGTTTATTTCGGGCTGAAAAACACGTTTTGAAAAGTGAGCTGTTACTGCCCCATAACTTACATGGGGGTGACCAAACTTGCAGAAACATGTTTATTTCTGCTGAAAAACACGTTTTGACACTTTCTGTACACTGGGGTTAAGACCTGTGTGTGTGGGCTCTTCTGAGCCTTGCAGATAGATAGAGATTCAGCTGTCTGAAAAAACGCGTTTATTTCGGGCTGAAAAACACGTTTTGAAAAGTGTGCTGTTACTGCCCTATAAATTGCATGGTTGTGACCAAACTTGCAGAAACATGTTTATTTCTGGTGAAAAACATATTTTGACACTTTCTGAACACTGGGGTTAAGAGCTGAGTGTTTGGGCTCTTCTGAGCCTTGCAGTTACATAGGCATTCAGTTGTCTGAAAAAACGCATTTATTTCGGGCTGAAAAACACGTTTTGAAAAGTGAGCTGTTACTGCCCCATAAGTTTCATGGGGGTGACCAAACTTACAGAAACATGTTTATTTCTGCTGAAATACATGTTTTGACACTTTCTGTACACTGGGGTTAAGAGCTTAGTGTGTGGGCTCTTCTGAGCCTTGCAGTTACATAGGCATTCAGCTGTCTGAAAAAACGGGTTTATTTCGGGCTGAAAAACACGTTTTGAAAAGTGAGCTGTTACTGCCCCATAACTTACATGGGGGTGACCAAACTTGCAGAAACATGTTTATTTCTGCTGAAAAACACGTTTTAACACTTTCTGTACACTGGGGTTAAGAGCTGAGTGTGTGGGCTCTTCTGAGCCTTGCAGATACATAGAGATTCAGCTGTCTGAAAAAACGCGTTTATTTCGGGCTGAAAAACACGTTTTGAAAAGTGTGCTGTTACTGCCCTATAAATTGCATGGTTGTGACCAAACTTGCAGAAACATGTTTATTTCTGGTGAAAAACATGTTTTGACACTTTCTGTACACTGGGGTTAAGAGCTGAGTGTGTGGGCTCTTCTGAGCCTTGCAGTTACATAGGGATTCAGTTGTCTGAAAAAACGCATTTATTTCGGGCTGAAAAACACGTTTTGAAAAGTGTGCTGTTACTGCCCCATAAGTTGCATGGTTGTGACCAAACTTGCAGAAACATGTTTATTTCTGCTGAAAAACACGATTTGACACTTTCTGTACACTGGGGTTAAGAGCTGAGCGTGTGGGCTCTTCTGAGCCTTGCAGATACATAGGGATTCAGCTGTCTGAAAAAACGCGTTTATTTCGGGCTGAAAAACACGTTTTGAAAAGTGAGCTGTTACTGCCCCATAAGTTTCATGGGGGTGACCAAACTTGCAGAAACATGTTTATTTCTGCTGAAAAACACGTTATGACACTTTCTGTACACTGGGGTTAAGAGCTAAGTGTGTGGGCTCTTCTGAGCCTTGCAGTTACATAGGGATTCAGTTGTCTGAATAAACGCGTTTATTTCAGGCTGAAAAACACGTTTTGAAAAGTGAGCTGTTACTGCCCCATAACGTACATGGGGGCGACCAAACTTGCAGAAACATGTTTATTTCTGCTGAAAAACACGTTTTGACACTTTCTGTACACTGGGGTTAAGAGCTGAGTGTGTGGGCTCTTCTGAGCCTTGCAGTTACATAGGCATTCAGCTGTCTGAAAAAATGCGTTTATTTCGGGCTGAAAAACACGTTTTGAAAAGTGTGCTGTTACTGCCCCATAAGTTGCATGGTTGTGACCAAACTTGCAGAAACATGTTTATTTCTGCTGAAAAACACGTTATGACACTATCTGTACACTGGGGTTAAGAGCTGAGTGTGTGGGCTCTTCTGAGCCTTGCAGTTACATAGGGATTCAGTTGTCTGAAAAAACGCGTTTATTTCGGGCTGAAAAACACGTTTTGAAAAGTGTGCTGTTACTGCCCCATAAGTTGCATGGTTCTGACCAAACTTGCAGAAACATGTTTATTTCTGCTGAAAAACACGTTATGACACTTTCTGTACACTGGGGTTAAGAGCTGAGTGTGTGGGCTCTTCTGAGCCTTGCAGTTACACAATGATTCAGCTGTATGAAAAAACGCGTTTATTTCGGGCTGAAAAACACGTTTTGAAAAGTGTGCTGTTACTGCCCTATAAATTGCATGGTTGTGACCAAACTTGCAGAAACATGTTTATTTCTGCTGAAAAAGAAGTTTTGACACTTTCTGTACACTGGGGTTAAGAGCTGAGTGTGTGGGCTCTTCTGAGCCTTGCAGTTACATAGGGATTTAGTTGTCTGAAAAAACGCGTTTATTTCGGGCTGAAAAACACGTTTTGAAAAGTGAGCTGTTACTGCCCCATAACTTACATGGGGGTGACCAAACTTGCAGAAACATGTTTATTTTTGCTGAAAAAGAAGTTTTGACACTTTCTGTACACTGGGGTTAAGAGCTGAGTGTGTGGGCTCTTCTGAGCCTTGCAGTTACATAGGGATTTAGTTGTCTGAAAAAACGCGTTTATTTCGGGCTGAAAAACACGTTTTGAAAAGTGTGCTGTTACTGCCCCATAAGTTTCATGGGGGTGACCAAACTTGCAGAAACATGTTTATTTCTGCTGAAAAACACATTTTGACACTTTCTGTACACTGGGGTTAAGAGCTGAGTGTGTGGGCTCTTCTGAGCCTTGCAGTTACATAGGGATTCAGTTGTCTGAAAAAACGCATTTATTTCGGGCTGAAAAACACGTTTTGAAAAGTGTGCTGTTACTGCCCCATAAGTTGCATGGTTGTGACCAAACTTGCAGAAACATGTTTATTTCTGCTGAAAAACACGATTTGACACTTTCTGTACACTGGGGTTAAGAGCTGAGCGTGTGGGCTCTTCTGAGCCTTGCAGATACATAGGCATTCAGCTGTCTGAAAAAACGGGTTTATTTCGGGCTGAAAAACACGTTTTGAAAAGTGAGCTGTTACTGCCCCATAACTTACATGGGGGTGACCAAACTTGCAGAAACATGTTTATTTCTGCTGAAAAACACGTTATGACACTTTCTGTACACTGGGGTTAAGAGCTAAGTGTGTGGGCTCTTCTGAGCCTTGCAGTTACATAGGGATTCAGTTGTCTGAATAAACGCGTTTATTTCAGGCTGAAAAACACGTTTTGAAAGGTGAGCTGTTACTGCCCCATAACGTACATGGGGGTGACCAAACTTGCAGAAACATGTTTATTTCTGCTGAAAAACACGTTTTGACACTTTCTGTACACTGGGGTTAAGAGCTGAGTGTGTGGGCTCTTCTGAGCCTTGCAGTTACATAGGCATTCAGCTGTCTGAAAAAATGCGTTTATTTCGGGCTGAAAAACACGTTTTGAAAAGTGTGCTGTTACTGCCCCATAAGTTGCATGGTTGTGACCAAACTTGCAGAAACATGTTTATTTCTGCTGAAAAACACGTTATGACACTATCTGTACACTGGGGTTATGAGCTGAGTGTGTGGGCTCTTCTGAGCCTTGCAGTTACATAGGGATTCAGTTGTCTGAAAAAACGCGTTTATTTCGGGCTGAAAAACACGTTTTGAAAAGTGTGCTGTTACTGCCCTATAAATTGCATGGTTGTGACCAAACTTGCAGAAACATGTTTATTTCTGCTGAAAAAGAAGTTTTGACACTTTCTGTACACTGGGGTTAAGAGCTGAGTGTGTGGGCTCTTCTGAGCCTTGCAGTTACATAGGGATTTAGTTGTCTGAAAAAACGCGTTTATTTCGGGCTGAAAAACACGTTTTGAAAAGTGAGCTGTTACTGCCCCATAACTTACATGGGGGTGACCAAACTTGCAGAAACATGTTTATTTTTGCTGAAAAAGAAGTTTTGACACTTTCTGTACACTGGGGTTAAGAGCTGAGTGTGTGGGCTCTTCTGAGCCTTGCAGTTACATAGGGATTCAGTTGTCTGAAAAAACACATTTATTTCGGGCTGAAAAACACGTTTTGAAAAGTGTGCTGTTACTGCCCCATAAGTTTCATGGGGGTGACCAAACTTGCAGAAACATGTTTATTTCTGCTGAAAAACACATTTTGACACTTTCTGTACACTGGGGTTAAGAGCTGAGTGTGTGGGCTCTTCTGAGCCTTGCAGTTACATAGGGATTCAGTTGTCTGAAAAAACACATTTATTTCGGGCTGAAAAACACGTTTTGAAAAGTGTGCTGTTACTGCCCCATAAGTTTCATGGGGGTGACCAAACTTGATGAAACATGTTTATTTCTGCTGAAAAACACGTTTTGGCACTTTCTGTACACTGGTGTTAAGAGCTGAGCGTGTGGGCTCTTCTGAGCCTTGCAGTTACATAGGCATTCAGCTGTCTGAAAAAACGGGTTTATTTCGGGCTGAAAAACACGTTTTGAAAAGTGAGCTGTTACTGCCCCATAACTTACATGGGGGTGACCAAACTTGCAGAAACATGTTTATTTCTGCTGAAAAACACGTTTTGACACTTTCTGTACACTGGGGTTAAGACCTGTGTGTGTGGGCTCTTCTGAGCCTTGCAGATACATAGAGATTCAGCTGTCTGAAAAAACGCGTTTATTTCGGGCTGAAAAACACGTTTTGAAAAGTGAGCTGTTACTGCCCCATAACTTACATGGGGGTGACCAAACTTGCAGAAACATGTTTATTTTTGCTGAAAAAGAAGTTTTGACACTTTCTGTACACTGGGGTTAAGAGCTGAGTGTGTGGGCTCTTCTGAGCCTTGCAGTTACATAGGCATTCAGTTGTCTGAAAAAACGCATTTATTTCGGGCTGAAAAACACGTTTTGAAAAGTGAGCTGTTACTGCCCCATAAGTTTCATGGGGGTGACCAAACTTACAGAAACATGATTATTTCTGCTGAAATACATGTTTTGACACTTTCTGTACACTGGGGTTAAGAGCTTAGTGTGTGGGCTCTTCTGAGCCTTGCAGTTACATAGGCATTCAGCTGTCTGAAAAAACGGGTTTATTTCGGGCTGAAAAACACGTTTTGAAAAGTGAGCTGTTACTGCCCCATAACTTACATGGGGGTGACCAAACTTGCAGAAACATGTTTATTTCTGCTGAAAAACACGTTTTGACACTTTCTGTACACTGGGGTTAAGACCTGAGTGTGTGGGCTCTTCTGAGCCTTGCAGATACATAGAGATTCAGCTGTCTGAAAAAACGCGTTTATTTCGGGCTGGAAAACACGTTTTGAAAAGTGTGCTGTTACTGCCCTATAAATTGCATGGTTGTGACCAAATTTGCAGAAACATGTTTATTTCTGCTGAAAAACACGTTTTGACACTTTCTGTACATTGGGGTTAAGACCTGTGTGTGTGGGCTCTTCTGAGCCTTGCAGATACATAGAGATTCAGCTGTCTGAAAAAACGCGTTTATTTCGGGCTGAAAAACACGTTTTGAAAAGTGTGCTGTTACTGCCCTATAAATTGCATGGTTGTGACCAAACTTGCAGAAACATGTTTATTTCTGCTGAAAAAGAAGTTTTGACACTTTCTGTACACTGGGGTTAAGAGCTGAGTGTGTGGGCTCTTCTGAGCCTTGCAGTTACATAGGGATTTAGTTGTCTGAAAAAACGCGTTTATTTCGGGCTGAAAAACACGTTTTGAAAAGTGAGCTGTTACTGCCCCATAACTTACATGGGGGTGACCAAACTTGCAGAAACATGTTTATTTTTGCTGAAAAAGAAGTTTTGACACTTTCTGTACACTGGGGTTAAGAGCTGAGTGTGTGGGCTCTTCTGAGCCTTGCAGTTACATAGGGATTTAGTTGTCTGAAAAAACGCGTTTATTTCGGGCTGAAAAACACGTTTTGAAAAGTGTGCTGTTACTGCCCCATAAGTTTCATGGGGGAGACCAAACTTGCAGAAACATGTTTATTTCTGCTGAAAAACACATTTTGACACTTTCTGTACGCTGGGGTTAAGAGCTGAGTGTGTGGGCTCTTCTGAGCCTTGCAGTTACATAGGGATTCAGTTGTCTGAAAAAACGCATTTATTTCGGGCTGAAAAACACGTTTTGAAAAGTGTGCTGTTACTGCCCCATAAGTTGCATGGTTGTGACCAAACTTGCAGAAACATGTTTATTTCTGCTGAAAAACACGATTTGACACTTTCTGTACACTGGGGTTAAGAGCTGAGCGTGTGGGCTCTTCTGAGCCTTGCAGATACATAGGGATTCAGCTGTCTGAAAAAACGCGTTTATTTCGGGCTGAAAAACACGTTTTGAAAAGTGTGCTGTTACTGCCCCATAAGTTTCATGGGGGTGACCAAACTTGCAGAAACATGTTTATTTCTGCTGAAAAACACATTTTGACACTTTCTGTACACTGGGGTTAAGAGCTGAGTGTGTGGGCTCTTCTGAGCCTTGCAGTTACATAGGGATTCAGTTGTCTGAAAAAACGCATTTATTTCGGGCTGAAAAACCCGTTTTGAAAAGTGTGCTGTTACTGCCCCATAAGTTGCATGGTTGTGACCAAACTTGCAGAAACATGTTTATTTCTATGAAAAACACGATTTGACACTTTCTGTACACTGGGGTTAAGAGCTGAGCGTGTGGGCTCTTCTGAGCCTTGCAGATACATAGGGATTCAGCTGTCTGAAAAAACGCGTTTATTTCGGGCTGAAAAACACGTTTTGAAAAGTGAGCTGTTACTGCCCCATAACTTACATGGGGGTGACCAAACTTGCAGAAACATGTTTATTTCTGCTGAAAAACACATTTTGACACTTTCTGTACACTGGGGTTAAGAGCTGAGTGTGTGGGCTCTTCTGAGCCTTGCAGTTACATAGGGATTCAGTTGTCTGAAAAAACGCGTTTATTTCGGGCTGAAAAACACGTTTTGAAAAGTTTGCTGTTACTGCCCCATAAGTTGCATGGTTCTGACCAAACTTGCAGAAACATGTTTATTTCTGCTGAAAAACACGTTATGACACTTTCTGTACACTGGGGTTAAGAGCTGAGTGTGTGGGCTCTTCTGAGCCTTACAGTTACACAATGATTCAGCTGTATGAAAAAACGCGTTTATTTCGGGCTGAAAAACACGTTTTGAAAAGTGTGCTGTTACTGCCCCATAAGTTTCATGGGGGTGACCAAACTTGCAGAAACTTGTTTATTTCTGCTGAAAAACAAGTTTTGGCACTTTCTGTACACTGGTGTTAAGAGCTGAGTGTGTGGGCTCTTCTGAGCCTTGCAGTTACATAGGCATTCAGCTGTCTGAAAAAACGGGTTTATTTCGGGCTGAAAAACACGTTTTGAAAAGTGAGCTGTTACTGCCCCATAACTTACATGGGGGTGACCAAACTTGCAGAAACATGTTTATTTCTGCTGAAAAACACGTTTTGACACTTTCTGTACACTGGGGTTAAGACCTGTGTGTGTGGGCTCTTCTGAGCCTTGCAGATACATAGAGATTCAGCTGTCTGAAAAAACGCGTTTATTTCGGGCTGAAAAACACGTTTTGAAAAGTGTGCTGTTACTGCCCTATAAATTGCATGGTTGTGACCAAACTTGCAGAAACATGTTTATTTCTGGTGAAAAACATGTTTTGACACTTTCTGTACACTGGGGTTAAGAGCTGAGTGTTTGGGCTCTTCTGAGCCTTGCAGTTACATAGGCATTCAGTTGTCTGAAAAAACGCATTTATTTCGGGCTGAAAAACACGTTTTG
The DNA here is from genome assembly GCF_040954835.1 of Lepisosteus oculatus. Lineage (NCBI taxonomy): Eukaryota > Metazoa > Chordata > Actinopteri > Semionotiformes > Lepisosteidae > Lepisosteus > Lepisosteus oculatus. The sequence goes on from NW_027167983.1 coordinate 64,926, forward strand.
AAAAGTGAGCTGTTACTGCCCCATAAGTTTCATGGGGGTGACCAAACTTACAGAAACATGTTTATTTCTGCTGAAATACATGTTTTGACACTTTCTGTACACTGGGGTTAAGATCTTAGTGTGTGGGCTCTTCTGAGCCTTGCAGTTACATAGGCATTCAGCTGTCTAAAAAAACGGGTTTATTTCGGGCTGAAAAACACGTTTTGAAAAGTGAGCTGTTACTGCCCCATAACTTACATGGGGGTGACCAAACTTGCAGAAACATGTTTATTTCTGCTGAAAAACACGTTTTGACACTTTCTGTACACTGGGGTTAAGACCTGAGTGTGTGGGCTCTTCTGAGCCTTGCAGATACATAGAGATTCAGCTGTCTGAAAAAACGCGTTTATTTCGGGCTGGAAAACACGTTTTGAAAAGTGTGCTGTTACTGCCCCATAAGTTTCATGGGGGTGACCAAACTTGCAGAAACATGTTTATTTCTGCTGAAAAACACATTTTGACACTTTCTGTACACTGGGGTTAAGAGCTGAGTGTGTGGGCTCTTCTGAGCCTTGCAGTTACATAGGGATTCAGTTGTCTGAAAAAACGCATTTATTTCGGGCTGAAAAACACGTTTTGAAAAGTGTGCTGTTACTGCCCCATAAGTTTCATGGGGGTGACCAAACTTGCAGAAACATGTTTATTTCTGCTGAAAAACACGTTTTGGCACTTTCTGTACACTGGTGTTAAGAGCTGAGTGTGTGGGCTCTTCTGAGCCTTGCAGTTACATAGGCATTCAGCTGTCTGAAAAAACGGGTTTATTTCCGGCTGAAAAACACGTTTTGAAAAGTGAGCTGTTACTGCCCCATAACTTACATGGGGGTGACCAAACTTGCAGAAACATGTTTATTTCTGCTGAAAAACACGTTTTGACACTTTCTGTACACTGGGGTTAAGACCTGTGTGTGTGGGCTCTTCTGAGCCTTGCAGATACATAGAGATTCAGCTGTCTGAAAAAACGCGTTTATTTCGGGCTGAAAAACACGTTTTGAAAAGTGTGCTGTTACTGCCCTATAAATTGCATGGTTGTGACCAAACTTGCAGAAACATGTTTATTTCTGGTGAAAAACATGTTTTGACACTTTCTGTACACTGGGGTTAAGAGCTGAGTGTTTGGGCTCTTCTGAGCCTTGCAGTTACATAGGCATTCAGTTGTCTGAAAAAACGCATTTATTTCGGGCTGAAAAACACGTTTTGAAAAGTGAGCTGTTACTGCCCCATAAGTTTCATGGGGGTGACCAAACTTACAGAAACATGTTTATTTCTGCTGAAATACATGTTTTGACACTTTCTGTACACTGGGGTTAAGACCTGAGTGTGTGGGCTCTTCTGAGCCTTGCAGATACATAGAGATTCAGCTGTCTGAAAAAACGCGTTTATTTCGGGCTGGAAAACACGTTTTGAAAAGTGTGCTGTTACTGCCCTATAAATTGCATGGTTGTGACCAAATTTGCAGAAACATGTTTATTTCTGCTGAAAAACACGTTTTGACACTTTCTGTACATTGGGGTTAAGACCTGTGTGTGTGGGCTCTTCTGAGCCTTGCAGATACATAGAGATTCAGCTGTCTGAAAAAACGCGTTTATTTCGGGCTGAAAAACACGTTTTGAAAAGTGTGCTGTTACTGCCCTATAAATTGCATGGTTGTGACCAAACTTGCAGAAACATGTTTATTTCTGCTGAAAAAGAAGTTTTGACACTTTCTGTACACTGGGGTTAAGAGCTGAGTGTGTGGGCTCTTCTGAGCCTTGCAGTTACATAGGGATTTAGTTGTCTGAAAAAACGCGTTTATTTCGGGCTGAAAAACACGTTTTGAAAAGTGAGCTGTTACTGCCCCATAACTTACATGGGGGTGACCAAACTTGCAGAAACATGTTTATTTTTGCTGAAAAAGAAGTTTTGACACTTTCTGTACACTGGGGTTAAGAGCTGAGTGTGTGGGCTCTTCTGAGCCTTGCAGTTACATAGGGATTTAGTTGTCTGAAAAAACGCGTTTATTTCGGGCTGAAAAACACGTTTTGAAAACTGTGCTGTTACTGCCCCATAAGTTTCATGGGGGTGACCAAACTTGCAGAAACATGTTTATTTCTGCTGAAAAACACATTTTGACACTTTCTGTACGCTGGGGTTAAGAGCTGAGTGTGTGGGCTCTTCTGAGCCTTGCAGTTACATAGGGATTCAGTTGTCTGAAAAAACGCATTTATTTCGGGCTGAAAAACACGTTTTGAAAAGTGTGCTGTTACTGCCCCATAAGTTGCATGGTTGTGACCAAACTTGCAGAAACATGTTTATTTCTGCTGAAAAACACGATTTGACACTTTCTGTACACTGGGGTTAAGAGCTGAGCGTGTGGGCTCTTCTGAGCCTTGCAGATACATAGGGATTCAGCTGTCTGAAAAAACGCGTTTATTTCGGGCTGAAAAACACGTTTTGAAAAGTGAGCTGTTACTGCCCCATAACTTACATGGGGGTGACCAAACTTGCAGAAACATGTTTATTTCTGCTGAAAAACACGTTATGACACTTTCTGTACACTGGGGTTAAGAGCTGAGTGTGTGGGCTCTTCTGAGCCTTGCAGTTACATAGGGATTCAGTTGTCTGAATAAACGCGTTTATTTCAGGCTGAAAAACACGTTTTGAAAAGTGTGCTGTTACTGCCCCATAAGTTTCATGGGGGTGACCAAACTTGCAGAAACATGTTTATTTCTGCTGAAATACATGTTTTGACACTTTCTGTACACTGGGGTTAAGAGCTTAGTGTGTGGGCTCTTCTGAGCCTTGCAGTTACATAGGCATTCAGCTGTCTGAAAAAACGGGTTTATTTCGGGCTGAAAAACACGTTTTGAAAAGTGAGCTGTTACTGCCCCATAACTTACATGGGGGTGACCAAACTTGCAGAAACATGTTTATTTCTGCTGAAAAACACGTTTTGACACTTTCTGTACACTGGGGTTAAGAGCTGAGTGTGTGGGCTCTTCTGAGCCTTGCAGATACATAGAGATTCAGCTGTCTGAAAAAACGCGTTTATTTCGGGCTGAAAAACACGTTTTGAAAAGTGTGCTGTTACTGCCCTATAAATTGCATGGTTGTGACCAAACTTGCAGAAACATGTTTATTTCTGGTGAAAAACATGTTTTGACACTTTGTGTACACTGGGGTTAAGAGCTGAGTGTTTGGGCTCTTCTGAGCCTTGCAGTTACATAGGCATTCAGTTGTCTGAAAAAACGCATTTATTTCGGGCTGAAAAACACGTTTTGAAAAGTGAGCTGTTACTGCCCCATAAGTTTCATGGGGGTGACCAAACTTACAGAAACATGTTTATTTCTGCTGAAAAACACGTTTTGACACTTTCTGTACACTGGGGTTAAGACCTGAGTGTGTGGGCTCTTCTGAGCCTTGCAGTTACATAGGGATTCAGTTGTCTGAAAAAACGCGTAAATTTCGGGCTGAAAAACACGTTTTGAAAAGTGTGCTGTTACTGCCCCATAAGTTGCATGGTTGTGACCAAACTTGCAGAAACATGTTTATTTCTGCTGAAAAACACGTTTTGACACTTTCTTTACACTGGGGTTAAGAGCTGAGTGTGTGGGCTCTTCTGAGCCTTGCAGTTACATAGGGATTCAGTTGTCTGAATAAACGCGTTTATTTCAGGCTGAAAAACACGTTTTGAAAAGTGAGCTGTTACTGCCCCATAACGTACATGGGGGTGACCAAACTTGCAGAAACATGTTTATTTCTGCTGAAAAACACGTTTTGACACTTTCTGTACACTGGGGTTAAGAGCTGAGTGTGTGGGCGCTTCTGAGCCTTGCAGTTACATAGGCATTCAGCTGTCTGAAAAAATGCGTTTATTTCGGGCTGAAAAACACGTTCTGAAAAGTGTGCTTTTACTGCCCCATAAGTTGCATGGTTGTGACCAAACTTGCAGAAACATGTTTATTTCTGCTGAAAAACACGTTATGACACTATCTGTACACTGGGGTTAAGAGCTGAGTGTGTGGGCTCTTCTGAGCCTTGCAGTTACATAGGGATTCAGTTGTCTGAAAAAACGCGTTTATTTCGGGCTGAAAAACACGTTTTGAAAAGTGTGCTGTTACTGCCCTATAAATTGCATGGTTGTGACCAAACTTGCAGAAACATGTTTATTTCTGGTGAAAAACATGTTTTGACACTTTCTGTACACTGGGGTTAAGAGCTGAGTGTGTGGGCTCTTCTGAGCCTTGCAGTTACATAGGCATTCAGTTGTCTGAAAAAACGCATTTATTTCGGGCTGAAAAACACGTTTTGAAAAGTGAGCTGTTACTGCCCCATAAGTTTCATGGGGGTGACCAAACTTACAGAAACATGTTTATTTCTGCTGAAAAACATGTTTTGACACTTTCTGTACACTGGGGTTAAGAGCTGAGTGTGTGGGCTCTTCTGAGCCTTGCAGTTACATAGGCATTCAGCTGTCTGAAAAAACGCGTTTATTTCGGGCTGAAAAACACGTTTTAAAAAGTGAGCTGTTACTGCCCCATATGTTTCTTGGATTTGACCAAATTTGCAGAAACATGTTTATTTCTGCTGAAAAACACGTTTTGACACTTTCTGTACACTGGGGTTAAGAGCTGAGTGTGTGGGCTCTTCTGAGCCTTGCAGTTACATAGGCATTCAGTTGTCTGAAAAAACGCATTTATTTCGGGCTAAAAAACACGTTTTGAAAAGTGAGCTGTTACTGCCCCATAAGTTTCATGGGGGTGACCAAACTTACAGAAACATGTTTATTTCTGCTGAAAAACATGTTTTGACACTTTCTGTACACTGGGGTTAAGAGCTGAGTGTGTGGGCTCTTCTGAGCCTTGCAGTTACATAGGCATTCAGCTGTCTGAAAAAACGCGTTTATTTCGGGCTGAAAAACAGGTTTTGAAAAGTGAGCTGTTACTGCCCCATAAGTTTCATGGGGGTGACCAAGCTTACAGAAACATGTTTATTTCTGCTGAAAAACATGTTTTGACACTTTCTGTACACTGGGGTTAAGAGCTTAGTGTGTGGGCTCTTCTGAGCCTTGCAGTTACATAGGCATTCAGCTGTCTGAAAAAACGGGTTTATTTCGGGCTGAAAAACACGTTTTGAAAAGTGAGCTGTTACTGCCCCATAACTTACATGGGGGTGACCAAACTTGCAGAAACATGTTTATTTCTGCTGAAAAACACGTTTTGACACTTTCTGTACACTGGGGTTAAGAGCTTAGTGTGTGGGCTCTTCTGAGCCTTGCAGTTATATAGGCATTCAGTTGTCTGAAAAAACGCATTTATTTCGGGCTGAAAAACACGTTTTGAAAAGTGAGCTGTTACTGCCCCATAAGTTTCATGGGGGTGACCAATCTTACAGAAACATGTTTATTTCTGCTGAAAAACATGTTTTGACACTTTCTGTACACTGGGTTTAAGAGCTGAGTGTGTGGGCTCTTCTGAGCCTTGCAGTTACATAGGCATTCAGCTGTCTGAAAAAACGCGTTTATTTCGGGCTGAAAAACACGTTTTGAAAAGTGAGCTGTTACTGCCCCATATGTTTCTTGGGTTTGACCAAATTTGCAGAAACATGTTTATTTCTGCTGAAAAACACGTTTTGACACTTTCTGTACACTGGGGTTAAGAGCTGAGTGTGTGGGCTCTTCTGAGCCTTGCAGATACATAGAGATTAAGCTGTTTGAAAAAACGCGTTTATTTCGGGCTGAAAAACAAGTTTTGAAAAGTGTGCTCTTACTGCCCCATAAATTGCATGGTTGTGACCAAGCTTGCAGAAACATGTTTATTTCTGCTGAAAAACACGATTTGACACTTTCTGTACACTGGGGTTAAGAGCTGAGTGTGTGGGCTCTTCTGAGCCTTGCAGATACATAGGGATTCAGCTGTCTGAAAAAACGCGTTTATTTCGGGCTGAAAAACACGTTTTGAAAAGTGAGATGTTACTGCCCCATAAGTTTCATGGGGGTGACCAAACTTGCAGAAACATCTTAACCCCAGTGTGCTGAAAGTGTCAAAACATGTTTTTCAGCAGAAATAAACATGTTTCTGCAAGTTTGGTCAACCCCATGTAACTTATGGGGCAGTAACAGCTCACTTTTCAAAACGTGTTTTTCAGCCCGAAATAAAAACGTTTTTTCAGACAGCTGTATCCCTATGTAACTGCAAGGCTCAGAAGAGCCCACACACTCAGGTCTTAACCCCAGTGTGCTGAAAGTGTCAAAACATATTTTTCAGCAGAGATAAACATGTTTCTGCAAGTTTGGTCACACCCATGTAAGTTATGGGGCAGTAACAGCAAACTTTTCAAAACGTGTTTTTTCAGCCCGAAATAAACGCGTTTTTTCAGACAGCTGTATCCCTATGTAACTCCAAGGCTCAGAAGAGCCCACACACTCAGGTCTCAACCCCAGTGTGCTGAAAGTGTCAAAACGTGTTTTTCAGCAGAAATAAACATGTTTCTGCAAGTTTGGTCAACCCCATGTAACTTATGGGGCAGTAACAGCTCACTTTTCAAAACGTGTTTTTCAGCCCGAAATAAACGCGTTTTTTCAGACAGCTGTATCCCTATGTAACTGCAAGGCTCAGAAGAGCCCACACACTCAGGTCATAACCCCAGTGTGCTGAAAGTGTCAAAACGTGTTTTTCAGCAGAAATAAACATGTTTCTGCAAGTTTGGTCACACCCATGTAAGTTATGGGGCAGTAACAGCAAACTTTTCAAAACGTGTTTTTCAGCCCGAAATAAACGCGTTTTTTCAGACAGCTGTATCCCTATGTAACTGCAAGGCTCAGAAGAGCCCACACACTCAGGTCTTAACCCCAGTGTGCTGAAAGTGTCAAAACGTGTTTTTCAGCAGAAATAAACATGTTTCTGCAAGTTTGGTCAACCCCATGTAAGTTAAGGGGCAGTAACAGCTCACTTTTCAAAACGTGTTTTTCAGCCTGAAATAAACACGTTTTTTCAGACAGCTGTATCCCTATGTAACTGCAAGGCTCAGAAGAGCCCACACACTCAGGTCTTAACCCCAGTGTGCTGAAAGTGTCAAAACATGTTTTTCAGCAGAAATAAACATGTTTCTGCAAGTTTGGTCAACCCCATTTAACTTATGGGGCAGTAACAGCTCACTTTTCAAAACGTGTTTTTCAGCCCGAAATAAACGCGTTTTTTCAGACAGCTGTATCCCTATGTAACTGCAAGGCTCAGAAGAGCCCACACACTCAGGTCATAACCCCAGTGTGCTGAAAGTGTCAAAACGTGTTTTTCAGCAGAAATAAACATGTTTCTGCAAGTTTGGTCACACCCATGTAAGTTATGGGGCAGTAACAGCAAACTTTTCAAAACGTGTTTTTCAGCCCGAAATGAACACGTTTTTTCAGACAGCTGTATCCTTATGTAACTGCAAGGCTCAGAAGAGCCCACACACTCAGGTCTTAACCCCAGTGTGCAGAAAGTGCCAAAACGTGTTTTTCAGCAGAAATAAACATGTTTCTGCAAGTTTGGTCAACCACATGTATGTTATGGGGCAGTAACAGCCCACTTTTCAAAACGTGTTTTTCAGCCCGAAATAAACGCGTTTTTTCAGAGAGCTGTATCCCTATGTAACTGCAAGGCTCAGAAGAGCCCACACACTCAGGTCTTAACCCCAGTGTGCTGAAAGTGTCAAAACGTGTTTTTCAGCAGAAATAAACATGTTTCTGCAAGTTTGGTCAACCCCATGTAACTTATGGGGCAGTAACAGCTCACTTTTCAAAACGTGTTTTTCAGCCCGAAATAAACACGTTTTTTCAGACAGCTGTATCCCTATGTAACTGCAAGGCTCAGAAGAGCCCACACACTCAGGTCTTAACCCCTGTGTGCTGAAAGTGTCAAAACATGTTTTTCAGCAGAAATAAACATGTTTCTGCAAGTTTGGTCAACCCCATGTAACTTATGGGGCAGTAACAGCTCACTTTTCAAAACGTGTTTTTCAGCCCGAAATAAACGCGTTTTTTCAGACAGCTGTATCCCTATGTAACTGCAAGGCTCAGAAGAGCCCACACACTCAGGTCTCAACCCCAGTGTGCTGAAAGTGTCAAAATGTGTTTTTCAGCAGAAATAAACATGTTTCTTCAAGTTTGGTCAACCCCATGTAACTTATGGGGCAGTAACAGCTCACTTTTCAAAACGTGTTTTTCAGCCCGAAATAAACGCGTTTTTTCAGACAGCTGTATCCCTATGTAACTGCAAGGCTCAGAAGAGCCCACACACTCAGGTCATAACCCCAGTGTGCTGAAAGTGTCAAAACGTGTTTTTCAGCAGAAATAAACATGTTTCTGCAAGTTTGGTCACACCCATGTAAGTTATGGGGCAGTAACAGCAAACTTTTCAAAACGTGTTTTTCAGCCCGAAATAAACACGTTTTTTCAGACAGCTGTATCCTTATGTAACTGCAAGGCTCAGAAGAGCCCACACACTCAGGTCTTAACCCCAGTGTGCAGAAAGTGCCAAAACGTGTTTTTCAGCAGAAATAAACATGTTTCTGCAAGTTTGGTCAACCACATGTATGTTATGGGGCAGTAACAGCACACTTTTCAAAACGTGTTTTTCAGCCCGAAATAAACGCGTTTTTTCAGAGAGCTGTATCCCTATGTAACTGCAAGGCTCAGAAGAGCCCACACACTCAGGTCTTAACCCCAGTGTGCTGAAAGTGTCAAAACGTGTTTTTCAGCAGAAATAAACATGTTTCTACAAGTTTGGTCAACCCCATGTAAGTTATGGGGCAGTAATAGCACACTTTTCAAAACGTGTTTTTCAGCCCGAAATAAATGCGTTTTTTCAGACAGCTGTATCCCTATGTAACTGCAAGGCTCAGAAGAGCCCACACACTCAGCTCTTAACCCCAGTGTGCTGAAAGTGTCAAAACATGTTTTTCAGCAGAAATAAACATGTTTCTGCAAGTTTGGTCAACCCCATGTAACTTATGGGGCAGTAACAGCTCACTTTTCAAAACGTGTTTTTCAGCCCGAAATAAACGCGTTTTTTCAGACAGCTGTATCCCTATGTAACTGCAAGGCTCAGAAGAGCCCACACACTCAGGTCTCAACCCCAGTGTGCTGAAAGTGTCAAAATGTGTTTTTCAGCAGAAATAAACATGTTTCTGCAAGTTTGGTCAACCCCATGTAACTTATGGGGCAGTAACAGCTCACTTTTCAAAACGTGTTTTTCAGCCCAAAATAAACGCGTTTTTTCAAATAGCTGTATCCCTATGTAACTGCAAGGCTCAGAAGAGCCCACACACTCAGGTCATAACCCCAGTGTGCTGAAAGTGTCAAAACGTGTTTTTCAGCAGAAATAAACATGTTTCTGCAAGTTTGGTCAACCCCATTTAACTTATGGGGCAGTAACAGCTCACTTTTCAAAATGTGTTTTTCAGCCCGAAATAAACACGTTTTTTCAGACAGCTGTATCCCTATGTAACTGCAAGGCTCAGAAGAGCCCACACACTCAGGTCTTAACCCCAGTGTGCTGAAAGTGTCAAAACATGTTTTTCAGCAGAAATAAACATGTTTCTGCAAGTTTGGTCAACCCCATATAAGTTATGGGGCAGTAACAGCAAACTTTTCAAAACGTGTTTTTCAGCCCGAAATAAATGCGTTTTTTCAGACAGCTGTATCCCTATGTAACTGCAAGGCTCAGAGGAACCCACACACTCAGGTATTAACCCCAGTGTGCTGAAAGTGTCAAAACGTGTTTTTCAGCAGAAATAAACATGTTTCTGCAAGTTTGGTCAACCCCATGTAACTTATGGGGCAGTAACAGCTCACTTTTCAAAACGTGTTTTTCAGCCCGAAATAAACACGTTTTTTCAGACAGCTGTATCCCTATGTAACTGCAAGGCTCAGAAGAGCCCACACACTCAGGTCTTAACCCCAGTGTGCTGAAAGTGTCAAAACATGTTTTTCAGCAGAAATAAACATGTTTCTGCAAGTTTGGTCAACCCCATGTAACTTATGGGGCAGTAACAGCTCACTTTTCAAAACGTGTTTTTCAGCCCGAAATAAACGCGTTTTTTCAGACAGCTGTATCCCTATGTAACTGCAAGGCTCAGAAGAGCCCACACACTCAGGTCTTAACCCCAGTGTGCTGAAAGTGTCAAAACGTGTTTTTCAGCTGAAATAAACATGTTTCTGCAAGTTTGGTCAACCCCATGTAACTTATGGGGCAGTAACAGCTCACTTTTCAAAACGTGTTTTTCAGCCCGAAATAAACGCGTTTTTTCAGACAGCTGTATCCCTATGTAACTGCAAGGCTCAGAAGAGCCCACACACTCAGGTCTTAACCCCAGTGTGCTGAAAGTGTCAAAACGTGTTTTTCAGCAGAAATAAACATGTTTCTGCAAATTTGGTCAACCCCATGTAAGTTATGGGGCACTAACAGCTCACTTTTCAAAACGTGTTTTTCAGCCCGAAATAAACACGTTTTTTCAGACAGCTGTATCCCTATGTAACTGCAAGGCTCAGAAGAGCCCACACACTCAGGTCTTAACCCCAGTGTGCTGAAAGTGTCAAAACATGTTTTTCAGCAGAAATAAACATGTTTCTGCAAGTTTGGTCAACCCCATGTAACTTATGGGGCAGTAACAGCTCACTTTTCAAAACGTGTTTTTCAGCCCGAAATAAACACGTTTTTTCAGACAGCTGTATCCCTATGTAACTGCAAGGCTCAGAAGAACCCACACACTCAGGTCTTAACCCCAGTGTGCTGAAAGTGTCAAAACGTGTTTTTCAGCAGAAATAAACATGTTTCTGCAAGTTTGGTCAACCCATGTAACTTATGGGGCAGTAACAGCTCACTTTTCAAAACGTGTTTTTCAGCCCGAAATAAACACGTTTTTTCAGACAGCTGTATCCCTATGTAACTGCAAGGCTCAGAAGAGCCCACACACTCAGGTCTTAACCCCAGTGTGCTGAAAGTGTCAAAACGTGTTTTTCAGCAGAAATAAACATGTTTCTGCAAGTTGGTCAACCCCATGTAACTTATGGGGCAGTAACAGCTCACTTTTCAAAACGTGTTTTTCAGCCCGAAATAAACACGTTTTTTCAGGACAGCTGTATCCCTATGTAACTGCAAGGCTCAGAAGAGCCCACACACTCAGGTCTTAACCCCAGTGTGCTGAAAGTGTCAAAACATGTTTTTCAGCAGAAATAAACATGTTTCTGCAAGTTTGGTCAACCCATATAAGTTATGGGGCAGTAACAGCAACTTTTCAAAACGTGTTTTTCAGCCCGAAATAAATGCGTTTTTTCAGACAGCTGTATCCCTATGTAACTGCAAGGCTCAGAGGAACCCACACACTCAGGTATTAACCCCAGTGTGCTGAAAGTGTCAAAACGTGTTTTTCAGCAGAAATAAACATGTTTCTGCAAGTTTGGTCAACCCCATGTAACTTATGGGGCAGTAACAGCTCACTTTTCAAAAGTGTTTTTCAGCCCGAAATAAACACGTTTTTTCAGACAGCTGTATCCCTATGTAACTGCAAGGCTCAGAAGAGCCCACACACTCAGGTCTTAACCCCAGTGTGCTGAAAGTGTCAAAACATGTTTTTCAGCAGAAATAACATGTTTCTGCAAGTTTGGTCAACCCCATGTAACTTATGGGGCAGTAACAGCTCACTTTTCAAAACGTGTTTTTCAGCCCGAAATAAACGCCTTTTTTCAGACAGCTGTATCCCTATGTAACTGCAAGGCTCAGAAGAGCCCACACACTCAGGTCTTAACCCCAGTGTGCTGAAAGTGTCAAAACGTGTTTTTCAGCAGAAATAAACATGTTTCTGCAAGTTTGGTCAACCCCATGTAACTTATGGGGCAGTAACAGCTCACTTTTCAAAACGTGTTTTTCAGCCCGAAATAAACACGTTTTTTCAGACAGCTGTATCCCTATGTAACTGCAAGGCTCAGAAGAGCCCACACACTCAGGTCTTAACCCCAGTGTGCTGAAAGTGTCAAAACGTGTTTTTCAGCAGAAATAAACATGTTTCTGCAAGTTTGGTCAACCCCATGTAAGTTATGGGGCACTAACAGCTCACTTTCAAAACGTGTTTTTCAGCCCGAAATAAACACGTTTTTTCAGACAGCTGTATCCCTATGTAACTGCAAGGCTCAGAAGAGCCCACACACTCAGGTCTTAACCCCAGTGTGCTGAAAGTGTCAAAACATGTTTTTCAGCAGAAATAAACATGTTTCTGCAAGTTTGGTCAACCCCATGTAACTTATGGGGCAGTAACAGCTCACTTTTCAAAACGTGTTTTTCAGCCCGAAATAAACGCGTTTTTTCAGACAGCTGTATCCCTATGTAACTGCAAGGCTCAGAAGAACCCACACACTCAGGTCTTAACCCCAGTGTGCTGAAAGTGTCAAAACATGTTTTTCAGCAGAAATAAACATGTTTCTGCAAGTTTGGTCAACCCCATGTAACTTATGGGGCAGTAACAGCTCACTTTTCAAAACGTGTTTTTCAGCCCGAAATAAACGCGTTTTTTCAGACAGCTGTATCCCTATGTAACTGCAAGGCTCAGAAGAGCCCACACACTCAGGTCTTAACCCCAGTGTGCTGAAAGTGTCAAAACGTGTTTTTCAGCAGAAATAAACATGTTTCTGCAAGTTTGGTCAACCCCATGTAAGTTATGGGGCAGTAACAGCTCACTTTTCAAAACGTGTTTTTCAGCCCGAAATAAACACGTTTTTTCAGACAGCTGTATCCCTATGTAACTGCAAGGCTCAGAAGAGCCCACACACTCAGGTCTTAACCCCAGTGTGCTGAAAGTGTCAAAACGTGTTTTTCAGCAGAAATAAACATGTTTCTGCAAGTTTGGTCAACCCCATGTAACTTATGTGGCAGTAACAGCTCACTTTTCAAAACGTGTTTTTCAGCCCGAAATAAACACGTTTTTTCAGACAGCTGTATCCCTATGTAACTGCAAGGCTCAGAAGAGCCCACACACTCAAGGTCTTAACCACAGTGTGCTGAAAGTGTCAAAACATGTTTTTCAGCAGAAATAAACATGTTTCTGCAAGTTTGGTCAACCCCATGTAACTTATGGGGCAGTAACAGCTCACTTTTCAAAACGTGTTTTTTCAGCCCGAAATAAACGCGTTTTTTCAGACAGCTGTATCCCTATGTAACTGCAAGGCTCAGAAGAGCCCACACACTCAGGTCTTAACCCCAGTGTGCTGAAAGTGTCAAACGTGTTTTTCAGCAGAAATAAACATGTTTCTGCAAGTTTGGTCAACCCCATGTAACTTATGGGGCAGTAACAGCTCACTTTTCAAAACGTGTTTTTCAGCCCGAAATAAACTCGTTTTTTCAGACAGCTGTATCCCTATGTAAACTGCAAGGCTCAGAAGAGCCCACACACTCAGGTCTTAACCCCAGTGTGCTGAAAGTGTCAAAACGTGTTTTTCAGCAGAAATAAACATGTTTCTGCAAGTTTGGTCAACCCCATGTAAGTTATGGGGCACTAACAGCTCACTTTTCAAAACGTGTTTTTCAGCCCGAAATAAACACGTTTTTTCAGACAGCTGTATCCCTATGTAACTGCAAGGCTCAGAAGAGCCCACACACTCAGGTCTTAACCCCAGTGTGCTGAAAGTGTCAAAACATGTTTTTCAGCAGAAATAAACATGTTTCTGCAAGTTTGGTCAACCCCATGTAACTTATGGGGCAGTAACAGCTCACTTTTCAAAACGTGTTTTTCAGCCCGAAATAAACGCGTTTTTCAGACAGCTGTATCCCTATGTAACTGCAAGGCTCAGAAGAACCCACACACTCAGGTCTTAACCCCAGTGTGCTGAAAGTGTCAAAACATGTTTTTCAGCAGAAATAAACATGTTTCTGCAAGTTTGGTCAACCCCATGTAACTTATGGGGCAGTAACAGCTCACTTTTCAAAACGTGTTTTTCAGCCCGAAATAAACGCGTTTTTTCAGACAGCTGTATCCCTATGTAACTGCAAGGCTCAGAAGAGCCCACACACTCAGGTCTTAACCCCAGTGTGCTGAAAGTGTCAAAACGTGTTTTTCAGCAGAAATAAACATGTTTCTGCAAGTTTGGTCAACCCCATGTAAGTTATGGGGCAGTAACAGCTCACTTTTCAAAACGTGTTTTTCAGCCCGAAATAAACACGTTTTTTCAGACAGCTGTATCCCTATGTAACTGCAAGGCTCAGAAGAGCCCACACACTCAGGTCTTAACCCCAGTGTGCTGAAAGTGTCAAAACATGGTTTTCAGCAAGAAATAAACATGTTTCTGCAAGTTTGGTCAACCCCATGTAAGTTATGGGGCAGTAACAGCTCACTTTTCAAAACGTGTTTTTCAGCCCGAAGTAAACACGTTTTTCAGAAAGCCTGTATCCCTATGTAACTGCAAGGCTCAGAAGAGCCCACACACTCAGGTCTTAACCCCAGTGTGCTGAAAGTGTCAAAACGTGTTTTTCAGCAGAAATAAACATGTTTCTGCAAGTTTGGTCAACCCCATGTAACTTATGGGGCAGTAAACAGCTCACTTTTCAAAACGTGTTTTTCAGCCCTAAATAAACGCGTTTTTTCAGACAGCTGTATCCCTATGTAACTGCAAGGCTCAGAAGAGCCCACACACTCAGGTCTTAACCCCAGTGTGCTGAAAGTGTCAAAACGGTGTTTTTCAGCAGAAATAAACATGGTTTCTGCAAGTTTGGTCAACCCCATGTAAGTTATGGGGCACTAACAGCTCACTTTTCAAAACGTGTTTTCAGCCCGAAATAAACACTTTTTTCAGACAGCTGTATCCCTATGTAACTGCAAGGCTCAGAAGAGCCCACACACTCAGGTCTTAACCCCAGTGTGCTGAAAGTGTCAAAACATGTTTTTCAGCAGAAATAAACATGTTTCTGCAAGTTTGGTCAACCCCATGTAACTTATGGGGCAGTAACAGCTCACTTTCAAAACGTGTTTTTCAGCCCGAAATAAACGCGTTTTTCAGACAGCTGTATCCCTATGTAACTGCAAGGCTCAGAAGAACCCACACACTCAGGTCTTAACCCCAGTGTGCTGAAAGTGTCAAAACATGTTTTTCAGCAGAAATAAACATGTTTCTGCAAGTTTGGTCAACCCCATGTAACTTATGGGGCAGTAACAGCTCACTTTTCAAAACGTGTTTTTCAGCCCGAAATTAAACGCGTTTTTTCAGACAGCTGTATCCCTATGTAACTGCAAGGCTCAGAAGAGCCCACACACTCAGGTCTTAACCCCAGTGTGCTGAAAGTGTCAAAACGTGTTTTTCAGCAGAAATAAACATGTTTCTGCAAGTTTGGTCAACCCCATGTAAGTTATGGGGCAGTAACAGCTCACTTTTCAAAACGTGTTTTTCAGCCCGAAGTAAACACGTTTTTTCAGACAGCTGGTAATCCCTATGTAACTGCAAGGCTCAGAAGAGCCACACACTCAGTCTTAACCCCAGTGTGCTGAAAGTGTCAAAACATGTTTTTCAGCAGAAATAAACATTGTTTCTGCAAGTTTGGTCAACCCCATGTAACTTATGGGGCAGTAACAGCTTCACTTTCAAACGTTGTTTTCAGCTTGAAATAAACGCGTTTTTTCAGACAGCTGTATCCCTATGTAACTGCAAGGCTCAGAAGAGCCACACACTCAGGTCTTAACCCAGTGTGCTGAAAGTGTCAAAACGTGTTTTTCAGCAGAAATAAACATGTTTCTGCAAGTTTGGTCAACCCCATATAAGTTATGGGGCAGTAACAGCTCACTTTTCAAAACGTGTTTTTTCAGCCCGAAATAACACGTTTTTCAGACAGCTGTATCCCTATGTAACTGCAAGGCTCAGAAGAGCCCACACACTCAGGTCTTAAACCCCAGTGTGCTGAAAGTGTCAAAACGTGTTTTTCAGCAGAAATAAACATGTTCTGCAAGTTTGGTCAACCCCATGTAAATTATGGGGCAGTAACAGCTCACTTTTCAAAACGTGTTTTTCAGCCCGAAATAAACACGTTTTTTCAGACAGCTGTATCCCTATGTAACTGCAAGGCTCAGAACAGCCCACACACTCAGGTCTTAACCCAGTGTGCTGAAAGTGTCAAAAACATGTTTTCAGCAGAAATAAACATGTTTCTGCAAGTTTGGTCAACCCCATGTAAGTTATGGGGCACTAACAGCTCACTTTCAAAACGTGTTTTTTAGCCCGAAATAAACACGTTTTTTTCAGACAGCTGTATCCCCTATGTAACTGCAAGTCTCAGAAGAGCCACACACTCAGGTCTTAACCCCAGTGTGCTGAAAGTGTCAAAACATGTTTTTCAGCAGAAATAAACATGTTTC